>NW_025403904.1:0-1000 GCF_020080835.1 Cotesia glomerata
AAAAAATTAGGAAAACGGTTGACCTGAAGGCCATCCACTACGACTTTCCACTTAACTCCATACTTAGGCGCTTAAAATTGCACTAATGACGTTTTTTTTTTTGAGCTCTTCGAGCTCAAAATATACAGTATAGTTATGGGTTATTTTGAGCTCTCTGGCTTTCAAGAGATGTGCTAGCACTATGCTTTTGAAAACTCTTCGAGCTCAAAAAGTCTGATAGAGATGTGATAAGACACTTATTTTTTTTTTTGAATTTTTAAACCACCAATAACTTTTATTGAATGAATAAACCGATTTTCACGCGGTTAGAAGCATTCGACACAGGTTTTAAGCACTCACGAAAAGAATCTCAAATTTTGGTTGATCGCGCTTGAATTTTGAGTTATTCCGAAAAACACTTTTTCGGTTTTCTTTCGTTCACGATATCTCTCGAACGAATCGGCAACCGATTTTGACCGGACTGGTGGCGATCGACGTGGTTTTGAGGTTAAGAGCTGATTAGTTTTTGGAATTGAACCTTTTAAGCCGTTTAAAAGTTATTCCAAAAACCACAATTGAAACTTTTCAGTTTTTTAAGATTTCTCAAAATCTGTTATTGATTTGGATCGGTCCAAATAGTTTTCAAAACCTAAGTTTGAGTCGAGGCCTTTCAGCGGGCCATGGCACTCAACCGCGGTATTAATCGGTCGAAGCCGTTCAAAAGTTATAAGCGGATTTTATACTTTCACACACACACACACACACACACACACACACACACACACACACACACACACACACACACACACACACACACACACACACACACACACATACATACACACCACAGACACCACGTGACAACCTCGCGAGGGGATAGTCAGGAAGCTTCCTGGGCAGCCTTCCCAAACGTCGAGATCTGATGAAAAACTCGATTTTTTTTGCAAAACAGGGGTGTGGTGAAAACAATAACTTCCCGATTTTGAAAATCTTCGATTTTCGTAGCGGGAAGTTAAAATAA
>NW_025403905.1:0-1000 GCF_020080835.1 Cotesia glomerata
ACATGATTTCAAGTAATTTTTCCACAGAAATCACTGTATAAACATAGCTTGCACGAATTCTGATGGTTATCTTCGAGAAATTACTGATTATTTTGGATTCATTGCGTTTAGACCGAAAATCGACGATTTTCCGAAAGAGAGTACTTCCTTAAGGTATTCAAATCGACTTTATTTTTTCAAGAACATTATTTTGAGTAACTTTTCCACAGAAATCACTGTATAAACATGGCTTGCACGAATTCTAATGGTTATATACAAAGAATTATAGATAATTTTGGATTTATTGCGATTGGACCGAAAATCAACGATATTCCGAGTCAGGGTACTTCCTTAAAGTACTCAAATCGACTTTATTTTTCAAGGAACATTATTTTAAGTAATTTTTTAACAGAAATCACTGTATAAACATGGCTTGCACCAATTCTGATGGTTTTATTCGACTAATTACAGAATATTTTAGATTCATTGCGTTTGGACCGAAAATCGACGATTTTCCAAGTGAGGGTGCTATCGTAAAGTATTCAAATCGACTTTATTTTTTAAAAAACATTATTTTAAATGATTTCTTCTCAGAAATCACGATATAAACATGGCTTGCACAAATTCTGATGGTTATATTCGAGAAATTACTGATTATTTTTGATTCATTGCGTTTGGACCGAAAATCGACGATTTTTCGAGTGAGGGTACTGCCTTAAAGTATTGAAATCGACTTTATTTTTCAAGGAACATTATTTTAAGTAATTAATTCACAGAAATCACTGTATAAACATAGCTTGCACCAATTCTCATGGTAATATTCAAGAAATTACTGAATATTTTGGATTCATTGCGTTTGGAACAAAAATCGACAATTTGCAGGTAAAAGAACCATCGTAATGGATTCAAATCAACTTTATTTTTCAAAGAACATTATTCTAAGTAATTTTTTAACAGAAATCACTGTATAAACATGGCTTGCACTAATTCTCATGGTAATATTCGAGAAATTACTGATTAT
>NW_025403906.1:0-1000 GCF_020080835.1 Cotesia glomerata
CATCTATCAAGTACCTTCACTCCTTTATATTACATTAGTATTCTGTAAATATTTCACACACTCGCGCTTCAACATCGATTAAAAATCAACAATAATAATAGAGCTAGAGCTAGGTCTTATCAGCCGATCAGTTATCATTGTCATATAAATCAATTTTGTATTATTCAATTTAATTTAAAAATAAATCACAAGCGTAATTTTACCACACAAGTTTACAATTTAATATTTAAAATATTTTTTTTTTCTATAATAATAATAATTAAATATTTATTATCAACAAATGCTGGGGTGGAGTCAAGGTCACTTAACATATATGACAAGTAAAATATTAATGAATATTTTTATTTGCTTATATTAAAAAAAAAATAAAATTTCTTTATTAATTACTTGAATATTTTTTTTTAAAAATAAAAAAGTAATTGAATAAATAAAAAAATTAACCAGCTGACAAAAAAAAATCGAATTTTTTTTTGTAAGTATATTAAATAAAATTAATTATTATGTCGATTATAAATTATTTTACAGCAAGATTATAAAAAATTTAGAGGAAATAAGGGCGTGTAATTAATAAAACAATACTCACGACATTTTCCGCCGATCCATGATGTTGTGGACGGTTTATTTTACTATCTATTATTATGTAGATTATAAGTATGAGTATAAAATGTCTTGCACGGATGTTAATCCACTGTTTTAATTAGCACGTGGACTTACTGCCCACGGGTCTGCTTATTAAGGGTAATTATTATTTTTTGGAATTTTAAAATTATTTATAATATCATTTTACGGAGTTATTTTTAATGGAGATTATAATATAAGTGGAGACGGTGAAAATTACGTACACACTTCGTTGGTTTTTATCGGGTTGCTAAAATCCACGCACACTTGTCGCGCAGACGTACACACACTGTTAAGGAGCAACTGACGAATTTTCATTCAATATTTTAGTTCCTAAAATGAACTCGCGGGCGCGCTAGTTTGATAAGTTTAAAATTCCCGG
>NW_025403907.1:0-6507 GCF_020080835.1 Cotesia glomerata
TATTACTGCGCTTTGATTTTCCGTCAATTTTATCGGAATTATCTTCCAAACAATTCTGAATAACATCCACTGTATTTTCATGTATAAAACGATTTGTCTCGATATTTTCAGTATTACTGATTTCACGCGATCTCTTTCTCGACATTTGGTGCTGACTGAGTTGTTTATCAATTTCATTCTGCAGATCGTCAAACTCTTCATCGATATTCTCCAACTTTTGTAGACGTTCGCGGTCTTTTTCGAGTTGCTTTGAACGCCGGTGGATCTTGTTTTCTTCCAAATCAACAGTCATGAATTCATCTAGCGTCAACGCACTTGATGGAGTATCACCGAATTCAATTAATCGCTTACGTAGTGTTGATTCATGTACCTTAACTATTTTAATAATATCACTGGGTGTACGATTAAACTCATGCAATCGTGCTGCTATTAATAAAGCAGCTCCACACAAACCTGATGGTCTTCTACCACTATGGATACTGTCACGCTTCATCCTAGTAACTAATCGTGATGCAGTTGTTGATACTTCATGAGTTTTAGCTCCAAAATCTAGTTTGCTTGCATAACGAATTATATATAAACAGGGGTCCATTGAAGGCATTGTCAAAGAAAATGCAGTAATTAATTTCAAATACGTACGTCCTAGTTCATAAACATCTATTTGAAGTACGTCGCTAATGTCAATTAATAAATTTTATGTTCTTTCTGTTCTGCATGTTATGTAAACACATGCTGCGTGACTGTGGGCTTGTTTTCGACCACGTGTTAAATTTTTAGCTAAGGCCATTTTATAAAAATTCACCGACATCTCGATGTTGTATGGTTTTAAAATTTTAAATGTAGTTGCTGACATAAATGAGTTATTCCTTTGCGTGCATTCTGAATGGTTATTTCATGAGACTCTTTGCTGTTGATTCGGTAACCACCGCCAAAACCCGACGCTGAACCTGTTGAATCACTTGCTACAAATTGACCCACGACCATCATGTTACCTGATGAAGTTTCTTCGAATGAAGTTTCGCTTACAATTAGTTGGTCTTCGTAGACCACACCACATGCTGTACATACGGAGTCTCCACGAGATGGATCCGTTTCGATGTCATTGGATCCACAGCTACGACATTTAGCTGACGACGACATGATTGCTGCTTATATTGACACCTAAAATTTAATTTATAGTTGAAATTATAACAATTACTATTAATATTACTATAATTATTACTATTATTTATGTACTTAGTCTCTATAATTATTATATGTGACGATATTCAAATGCTCAGTGAAATTTCAACAGATTGTATTTTTTTTTACACGGTAAATTATTCATTATTGTTAAATTTTTTAAACGAATGTCGTTTTTTATACAGACTATTTTATCAATTGAACTTAATTTATTTGTAAACTTAACATATTTGAATGATTTATGAGCAGTATTTGTTTGTAAGTTAGTTAAATTAAACTTATCGGTATTTTGTTTTGAAATAATTTTAATCGTTTTATTTATTTAAGGTTAAGCTGTAGATAATAAATTTTTAGAAATTTTATTTTGTTTAATTATATCTTAAATAAATTTTTAAGTCAAGTAAAATTAAGTTTCCGAAAAATAATAATTAACTAGCCATCGCGGAAACTTTGTGAAAGTTAATAATTTAAAAATTTTTTCTGAAAGAAATTAGAAAAATAAAATTTCACAAAAAACATTTATTACGGCCTAGCATTAAAACAACAAAAAAATACATAGCTAATATAGAAATTTTGACGTGGAGATCAGCATTTTAAAAAGTAAAAGTTATTTTAGTTTCAAGGTAAAGTTTTAACAAATAACTTACATATTTTAAAAATTAAAAATAAAAAACAGCAAAAATTGAAATTACACCAAAAAATGTACTCGTTTGTTCTTAAATAAAATACAACTTATAAGTTTAATTTGCTGAGGAAATCGTAATAAAATAACAAAATGCATTCAATAACTATTTTATTGTCCCAAAAGAAATGATATACAATTATACAGGGTGTCCCAGAAGTAACGGACGCCATTGTACCATCTGATGAAAAAAATAATTCTGAGCTTAGTCATTTTTAATTAGACATATATATTATATATATATATATATATATATATATATATATATATATATATATATATTTATATATCGTTCTATATAAATTATATGTGATTTTTGTAAATTAAATTTAATGTTTTTACTTGGGTCTGTTATTTTTTTGCGAAAATTTCATTAATAGAGTAAAAGTTCTGAAAACTTACGTTTAGGTTATATTCCCGGTGGATTGTTGACAGCACTCTTTCTTTTCGAATTTCACTCATCACTTTAAAATATTACGCGATGAATTATTAATTAAACACTACGTTCGATTTATTACACTTGATTACATTCTAAAATATTATAATGGAAAAGCAGTTTTATTTTTAATTCACTTCATTACTTTCACCAATTTAATAATTGTTTATTAAATTTTATTTTAATCGACGCATGCGCCATGCGCATCAGAGAAACCAAATAATACGCGACCATTGAAGGGTTAAGGCAATAGTATTGCAATTTTGGCGGATTTGCAATGCTCCAATCGAATGTTTGTACAAGCGATATGACACTGAGCTTAATATATCAAGCTAGTTCACTGCCATTTTGTGTTATTATCTTTTGCAATTATTTGGAGCAATTAATTACTCCAAATAATATACGTACAATGAATCCAGCTAGTTCTCGCGGTCGCGGTAAGTTGCTATTTTTTATATATTTTTTATTTAATGATAATGACATTAATTAATATTTATTTTATATAATTAAGAAAATACTCTGGTAAAAAAAAAAAAATACTGATTGAAAAGAATTGGAAAGCGGTCAATCCATGCAAACTGTATATCTATATATACAAACTAAAGAATTGAAATTATTGAAAATAATTCGAATTTCATCACTTTTAATTCTTTTTAATCAATATTTTTAATCAATAAGGAAAATTTTTTCTCCGGCGTATTTGTGTGATAAAATGAGTTTATTTAATTAAATTTTGTATCATTGAAGAAGCCTTAATTAACCTGAATTAGCGCCTTCTGTTTCTTATGCTTTTCTAAAACAGTTAATGAAAATCAAGTTAGCCGACATTTCAAAATTTTTATCAAAAAAATTTCAATTGAACAACTAAAATAAAAAATTGTCACATGTAAAAAAGTTGAAAAACTATGTGCAAAATTTTGTGACGAGAATATTATTATTTAAAAAAAAATTATTATAGTTAAATTTGCAATTGATCCGGTGATAGTACTATTATTTATGAAAATGAAGTTAGCCGACATTTTAAAATTTTTATAAATTTTTTATTGAAAAAATTTCAATTAAACAATTTAAAAAAAATTCACCTGTAAAAAACTTTAAAAACTATAGTGCAATTTTTTAGAAATATCTTTTTAGTTGTAATTTAATTAAAAAAAAATAAAAAATTTTTAGATGTCTGCTAACTTCAGTGTCATTTAATTTATTATGATAAATTTTCGAAGTAGTTACAAATAGATTTGAATTTCGCGATAAACAAAATTTGTTTATTTATTTATTTTGTTTTGTAAATGTCCATGTGATTATAAGTCAAAAATTAAAAATTAATTTATATAATTAAGAGACTAGGAAAAATTTTGTAACGGGTATATCTTTATCATAAATTAGGTTTGATATTTCTTGGGCATTAGTCATTTATGATTTAAATAATTGAGAGTAAGCAAAATTTTGTGACGAGAATATTATTATTTTAAAAAAAATTATTATAGTTAAATTTGCAATTGATCCGGTGATAGTACTATTATTTATGAAGATGAAGTTAGCCGACATTTTAAAATTTTTTATTGAAAAATTTCAATTAAACAATTAAAAAAATTCACCTGTAAAAACTTTAAAAACTATAGTGCAATTTTTAGAAATATCTTTTAGTTGTAATTTAATTAAAAAAAAATAAAAAATTTTTAGACGTCTGCTAACTTCAGTGTTATTATTATTTTTAATATTTATTGACAATAATACAATAATAAAAAAATTTTACGCAGGTCGTGGAAAACCAAAAAGAAGAATGAATAGCAACCGTGAACAGATTGTGGGTGCTCCACGTGTTGTGGGACCTAGGACCTACGCACACGTAGCAGCGCAGCATGTTAACACTCGTCACTCTACTGCGCTTCGTGCGAATGCTGTCACTCCGACTGCCAATGCTGCTGCTCTTGCGGTCAATGCTATTGCACCTGCTTGCAATGTCACCATTCCAACTGCCAATGCTGCTGCTGCCGCCCGCAATGTTGCTACTACTGCTGCTGCCCGCAATGTTGCTACTGCTACTGCTGCACTTGCTCACAATTATACAGCTTCTGGTCCTGGTCATGTTCCGGCTCCTGGTCCTGTCCCGGCTCCTGGTCCTGTCCCGGCTCCTGGTCCTATCCCGGCTCCTGGTCCTGTCCCGGCTCCTGGTTCTATCCCGGCTCCTGGTCCTATCCCGGCTCCTGGTCCTGTCCCGGCTCCTGGTCCTGTCCCGGCTCCTGGTCCTGTCCCGGCTCCTGGTCCTGTCCCGGCTCCTGGTCCTGTCCCGGCTCCTGGTCCTGTCCCGGCTCCTGGTCCTGTCCCGGCTCCTGGTCCTGTCCCGGCTCCTGGTCCTGTCCCGGCTCCTGGTCCTGTCCCGGCTCCTGGTCCTGTCCTGGCTCCTGGTCCTGGTCCAGCAATCAATGCTGCTGCCCCGGATGCAAACGATCATCTTGCTGGTGATAATGGTGCTCCTGGTAACGTGGGACATGGTGATGGTGCTGCAGCTGCTATCAAGATAAAATATCTCCAGCGATCTAGTCGCCAACTACAAAAGCAGGTGAAACAGCTACTAAAAAAGCAGTCGCAGCAACTGAAGCCGGACCTGCAACTTCAACCAAGTTCAGATCAACCCATCTCACAACCCGGCCTCAGTCCATCAATGACAGTGCAAATTCAGCCAGGTTCAGTTCAACCGATCTTACAACCCGGCCTCAGTCAGCCATTGACAGGTGTGGCTCAATCATATTTAACACACATCCCTTTTCAACCATTTATACCACAAACGCCTCTAGACTCGTTTGTTCGTTCATCATTCATACCTCAAGTTCAGCCAGCTCATCCAATCAACTTGGGGATGCTTCCCGCACTGAATTATATTTCACCACCACATCAACTCCAGTACGCTCCGTTGACACCGCAAACGATCACACACGTACATTCATTCATCCCGAATCAAATGCACCAAACATTCGGATCCCAGGTTCGTCAACAAGCAGTGCTACAACTGCTGCAACTGCTGCAAGGAACTACGCCTACAAATTTTTAAAAAAAATAATGACACTGAAGTTAGCAGACGACTAAAAATTTTTGATTTTTTTTTTAATCAAATTACAACTAAAAAAATATTTCTAAAAAATTGCACTTATAGTTTTTCAATTTTTTTACAAGTGAAATTTTTTTTTTCTTAATTGTTTAATTGAAATTTCTTCAATAAAGAATTTCTAAAAATTTTGAAATGTCAGCTAACTTCATTTTCATAAAAATAATGAAAATTAAGTTAGCCGACATTTAAAAATTAAAAAATTATTTTTATTGAAAAATTGACCAGAAAAAGAAAAAAAATTGTCATTTGTTAAAAAACTGGAAAAACTGTAAGTGCAATTTTAAAAATATATTTTTGTTCTAATTTAATTATTAAAAAATCAAAAAGTTAAAACGTCGGCTAACTTGAATGACTTATTATATAACTTAATTATATATAAGTTGAAATACTTATAAATATACTTATATAATTAAAATACTTATATATAACTTAAAAATAATTATATAAATATTAAAATATTTACCTTAATTATTAAAATACTTACCTTATAACTAAATAATAAATATAAACAATATTTTAAAAGATTTGTTTTTTAATAAATATAATAATTATCACGAATTTAATTGTGTAAATGAATTTAACAATTTATGTGTTCGTTTGAGTTCTCTGAGCTCAAAGAGTTACCTGTTATATGCTTTTGAGCTCTTAGTGCTCAAAAGCTTGATATAAGTTTAATAATAATACACTATTCTTAAAATTTTCGAACTGCAATCACTTTTGAATGAATAAACCGATTTTTACACAGTATCTCTCGAATCAATCAAACCGATTTTCACGTTCATGGCGGCAATCGCACTCGGTTTTTGAGCTCTAATAATGGCCTCTTTCATTTTTCAGAAATGATCCGAAAAAGAAATGTCGAAGTTATTTAAAATTACCATAGATTATTTAATAATTTTTCAGATTTTTTTTAACAAATACATTATGACATTTTATTTTCATTATAGAATTTCAAATTATAAATACATTTTATTTTCACATTATAAATTTATAAAGAATAAATACTTTCAATTAAAAATAATTACGATAATATATACACGGAAAAAAAAGTAAACTGTAATAAATAATAGTCGATTTATATAAATAATAATCAACTGCTAA
>NW_025403908.1:0-1000 GCF_020080835.1 Cotesia glomerata
TATATAATAAAGTGTTTAGTAATTACTCTAATTATCTACATTAACCACCCAATAGACAAATAATAATACGTTTAATTCTCTAATTCGTTATAAATTTTTACACTCTGAGATTCTCCTTGTTTATTACCAATAAACAAATCACTCAATCGTAAATTGATTCTCTTTACGTAAAAAACTTCCAATTGTAATAATACAAAATATAACTTTGGCTTCGACAAATTTTTGTCGTTTAAAAAAATTGCACGTATAACTATAATTATTCAACCTCTAAATTAAAATAATAATATAAGAATCAAAATATTTATACATGATTTAATAAAAAATATCAATAATCTAATCGTCTAAAACATGAAAAATTAATTCAAGCACAGTATTTATTTCTTGACTACTTTGTGCGGCTTTGTGTAGCACTTGGATCAATTCATTGTCTAGACTATTCATGTAAATCGGCGGCAATCTTGTCGATTCGCTTCCAGCTTCATATCCAACCTGAAAAAAAATAATTAATATCTATATTAAATTTTATATAAAAATAATTAATATTATATTTTATCTATATAGATAAATATTTAGGTTGCATTTGAGAATGCTCTATCTCAAGAAACATAATGAAAAAATAACCTTGTATCTTGTGAACTATTGTCATTTTTAAAGATATAAGCTCATCCCGATATTACACTCATCAAGACCTTTCATTTGAGTACCCACATCAATTTTTCATATATTTATATATATATATATATATATATATATATATATATATATATATATATATATATATATATATATATATATATATATATATATATTGTATATATGAAAAATATATCAAAAATGCATGTGGGTACTCAAATAAAAGCTCTTGATGAGTGTAACATCAGAATGAGCTTATATCTATAAAAATGTGAATAATAAAGCAATGACGTTGTATTTTGTTCACTGATGATATTTTAAGATATATAAGCTCATTCTGGAGTTACACTCATTGAGACCTTTCATT
>NW_025403909.1:0-1000 GCF_020080835.1 Cotesia glomerata
AATCTATGTTTATACAGTAATTTCTGTGAAAAAATTACTTTTAATAATGTTCTTTAAAAAATAAAGTCGATTTGAATACTTTAAGAAAGTACCCTCACTCGGAAAATCGTCGATTTTCGGTCCAAACTCAATAAATCGAAAATAATCAGTAATTTCTCGAATATAACTATCAGAATTCGTGCAAACCATGTTTATACAGTGATTTCTGTGAAAAAGTTACTAAAAATAATGTTTTCTGAAAAATAAAGTCGATCTAAATACTTTAAGGAAGTATCCTGACTCGGAATATCGTCGATTTTCGGTCCGATCGCAATAAATCCAAAGTTATCTATAATTCTTCGAATATAACCATCAGAATTTGTGCAAGCCATGTTTATTAAGTGATTTCTGTGAAAAAATTACTCAAAATAATGTTCTATAAATAATAAAGTCGATTTGAATACTTTACGATAGTACCCTTACCTTGAAAATCATCGATTTTTTGTCCGAACTCAATGAATCCAAAATAATCAGTAATTTATCGAATAAAACCGTCAGAATTCGTGCATACCATGTTTATACAGTTATTTCTGTGAAAAAATAACTTAAAATAATGTTCTCTAAAAAATAAAGTCGATTTGAATACTTGACGATAGTACTTTTACCTTGAACATCGTCGATTTTCGGTCCAAACTCAATGAATCCAAAATAATCAGTAATTTCTCGAATATAACTATCAGAATTCATGAAAGCCATGTTTATACAGTGATTTCTATGAAAATAATACTTAAAATAACGTTCTTAAAAAAATAAAGTCGATTCAAATACTTTCAAAAAGTACCCTTACTCGGAAAATCGATTATTTCCGTTTTAACCGCAATGAACCCTAAGTTATCTGTAATTCTGTAAATACAAAATGGTAGCCATACTTATTCGTCCAAATCAGCGCTCTCCGGTATTTTCCTGTTTTACCGACTGATGGTAAAACAGGTATCTGTTTTACCGACTGATGGTAAAACAG
>NW_025403910.1:0-1000 GCF_020080835.1 Cotesia glomerata
GATGGTTACAGGTACCATCAGTAATAATAATAGCTACTATCTAAGCTAGTAAAAAATATTTAAAAAATTAAAAATTTGCGTTAGCGTGGATGCATTTCTGGATAAGCTAAAAGCAGTTGTAGCGCAGTGTAGTACACAAAAAATCGGGATTAAATTCGGATTGAATGTATATTTAAATTTTTATTTGTCTAACACAAGTTTCAACGCCAAATTTTTCAAAAAAAAAATTTGAAATTTTCAAAGAAATCCAAATTTTCAATAAAATTAAAATTTCAAAAAAAAAATTTTAATCTTACAAAAAATTTTTAAAAAATCTAAGATTTTCAGAAAAAAATTTTGAATACAATGAAGCTTTAAACTAATTATTAATCATAATTATCTAATTATTTAAATTAAAATTTTCCCTTTAACAATTGCAATTAAAGAGAGCATGCTCTTTGCTCCAATTGATGGTATCGTATTTTGAAATGCACCGAATCAGCTTGACTACATGTAATTTTTCGTCTGCATTAAATTAAATGATATTCTTAAAGCTAGCAGATGAAATAAACTCATTGAACTGTTCTAGTTATGCATTCTATTGAAGAAATTCAATGCGCAAATTATCAAAACTAGCAACCTGCAGCCCCCATGTGACTGCCAAGAATTGCGAACTATAATAAATAAAATTTTGCTTAATTGTATAATGATTTTCGTTAAAGTGTACTTTACTTTTTTAACTATTGACATTTATAAAGATATAAGCTCATCCCGATATTACACTCATCAAGAGCTCTCATTTAGTACCCACTTGCATAACGATCTTTCATTTGAGTACCCACTTGCATTTTTGATATATTTTTCATATATACATATATATATATAATATATATAAATATATAAAAAATTCATGTGGGTACTTAAAAATGTCAATAGTTTACAAGATACAAGGTCATTTCTTAATTATTGATATTTTTAAAGATGTAAGCTCATGCCGATGTTACACTCATCAAGAGTTCTC
>NW_025403911.1:0-1000 GCF_020080835.1 Cotesia glomerata
ATTTAATCATTTCGGAAATGTGACAAATTACTAGGTAAAGGCCCTATTGTGTAGGAGGGACACTTCCGAGCTTAGGTCCTTACAGGTCAGTGACCAAAGTAAGAGTGACTACCACGCTACCTGTTCACCTACGAGACTTACTGGAAGAGTAAAGTTTGAAATACCTACAACTAATGCAAATCGAATACATAATCGATTTTTATAAGTTAAATTAATTAATACAGTTCCATTATTTCATCCACAAGAAACTATAGTCTAAAAGATTATTAATCATTGGAGTAGCAGACTCTGAGATGAAAACAGAGAATGTTTTATAGTAATCACAAAATGCATATATTATTATATATGATTCATATGTAATTAGATATGATTCATATATAATTAGATATGATTAATATATAATTATATATGATTCATATATAATTATATATGATTCATCTATAGTTATATATGATTCATATATAATTATATATGACTTCCGTATAGTTACACTGATATTAATAGAATGATTTGTTTATATTCAATGAGCTTTATTAACTGTTAATAAGTGATTTTTTAACATCATGGGATATAATATCCAGGGTGTCCCAGAAGTCGCGCACCCCATTGTAGGGATCGAAAGAGAAAAATATTCTGAGACGAAAAGTCCCGAGCCATTTTTCAATCAGACGCATGGATAATTAATAATTAAGTGAAAGTGACCAACCAGGAGCGCGCGACAGAAGAATTGAAAGTGAGTGGAAAGGCAGAAAGAGACGCGAGAGTAAGACGAGAGATCTGCTGCCTGCGTCTCGCGCAGTAGACCGAGAGTGGGGACGGAACAAACGTGGACGGCGGACGTACGTGATGCTAGGTGAACGTGTGAGATCGTGCGCTAGTGTGGGCTAGCGTCAGTGTAACGGTAACAATGCACGTATGAATGTGAGTGAGGATATTTTTATTTTTTTTATTACAGGCACAAGATTTGACCAAATTCGACAGGAAAAAAAGGAGATTTTAC
>NW_025403912.1:0-1000 GCF_020080835.1 Cotesia glomerata
TTCAGCTTAATGGGCTCTACCACTTTTCTGCTGGTAATAAGCACTGCCTCAGTCTTGTGTTGCGCCAGTTGCAGGTTCACTGCGTCCATCCACCGGTTAACGCGCTCAAAAGTGAGATCGACCATATGGTTTATCTCGTCAAGGTGTTTGGCAACGATCACTACGGCTACGTTATCTGCATATGCTACGAGTTTGACATTTCTTGGCAGAGTTAGTCTTAATAGATCGTCATACATAATATTCCACAGGAGCGGGCCTAGAACTGAACCTGTGGTACACCTCCAGTAATATCATACTCCCTTGAACCGTTCTTTGTGTCATACTTCAGGACCCTGTTTTCAAAGTAGCTTGCTACGATCTTAAGAAGGTATTCTGGTACATTCTTCTCTTGGAGGGCCTGCATGATGCATTCCCAATTGGCGGAGTTGAAGGCGTTTCTGCCTTGACTCTCGAGTCGCCACCCGGAAATACTTCTTCGTTTCACCCTTCCATCTGGTTCCTGCAATTGCTTCCTTGGCCGTATCAATAACCAGTTTGATTGCGTCCAGGGTTGATCGTCCTTTCCGAAATCCAATATTAGGGATTCCATCTAATCCTGGTGCTTCATTATTCCCTACGCAGTTGCAAGCTTCCGTCAGTTCTTCTTTCGTGACAGGTAGAATGTCCTCCAGCTAACTGGTAATGAAGCTCGCGTTGCTGCGGAAACAGCGCGGTAACGATTCTCTGCAGAAGTTGTGGGCATGTGGGTGCCGGCATTTGTTTGGCTTTTAGGTGAGTCATGACCACCTTGTACGGTCTACCCCACAGGTCTTTTTCCACCTCGTTGATGAACTCTTTCCAGCATTGCCTCTTACTATCCTTGATGGCTTTGTTCAATTATCGACGGGATTTTTTGTACTCTGCGACCAGCTCCGCAGAATTAGGTCGTCGATAGCCACGCTGAGATATTCTTCTTTTCTTTAGACACTCTTTCCGAAGAACGCTGATGTGTTCGTTCCAC
>NW_025403913.1:0-1000 GCF_020080835.1 Cotesia glomerata
ATTGTAACTATTTTTTAATTGGGCTATATTAATTTTATCATTATATTTTTTCGATTCGCGTTTTAATCAATTGCAAACCCTTAATGATTTTTACTTAAGAGCGATTGAAATCCACTCCCAACGATCGATTTTAGAATCTACCTAGTCAAAATTAATAAATATTATTAAAAAAACATAGATTTGAATCTATATAGATCTATAAAATTTATTTTTATTATCATTACTTGTATAATCATCGTTAACCATACTTTAAATAAAATAAAAAAATTAAATTACATTCAGCGAAGGATGGCTGTTTACACAGAGTAAGTCAACTGTTGAAAAATCAGTGTAAGTAGCGTGTATACTACGATTAAAATTTTCACAAATACACCGAGTTAAGAGATGGTAACTTAAGTGTAAATCAAGTGTTTCTACGCTTACACTAAACTTACACCGTACTACACGGTGTAATCGGATCTGCCAGGGTTAAGTCAACTCGGTTAAAAGTTATTCGCAGTTAAAGTTCAAATTAAAATAATATACGATGACTTTTACAAGTTTTTATACTTTTTTACAAATAAACGGCTTAAAATCATAAAACAACATATTTTTCTCGTCTTTACTTCCTAAATTGATTGAGAAAAACTTATGTTATATGATAACCTATTCCCAATACGGATTACGGGAGTGGGTGTTAACAATGAAAATTTTTAATTCACTAGCTATAGTTCCTACAGACTTTATTTGATAGTAGTCTTTTATTTGTCATGTAGAGATCATCTCGATACGGATTTCAATAAATTCTACTTTCAATAGGGATTGCGTAGGTGGGTGTTAGAATTTTTAATTTCAATTTCCAAACTGTAACTTCTATAAACTCTAAATTTGGTAGGAATATTTTGTGTGTAATCTTCCCTTAAAGTTCAGCTGAAAATGGATTTTATCAAATTTTAACTTCAATAGGGATTGCGAGAGCGTTAAAAATAAACAATTTTCATTTCCAAATAATAGTTTCTAT
>NW_025403914.1:0-1000 GCF_020080835.1 Cotesia glomerata
TGATCAGACCTGTCCATGCCTGCTCATGTCTGAAGTGTTAAATACGCTCAGACCTGATCAAGCCTGTTCATGCCTGCTCATGTCTGAAGCATTAAATACGCTCAGACCTGATCAGATCTGATCAAGCCTGTTCATGTCTGAAGCATTAAATATGCTCAGACCTGTCCATGCATGTTCATGTCTGAAGCGTTAAATACGCTCAGACCTGTCCATGTCTGATCTAGCCTAAAATAGATAAGGATCAAAACTCCATATATCAGCTGACAAAAACTGTTCATGCATGATTTGCCCTCTTAAATGATATTTTAAGTCTGGAAGAAAAATTTTATCGAACTATAGACTGCCCTGATAAAACAGAATGATTTGATATGATAAAGAATGATTAAAAAATTAATCATTTTTAATGATTTCAAATCATGTAAATCATTTTCGAAATTTCACAATGAATCATTATGAATCATTTTGAATAATGGGAAATAGGCAGTATATGAAATGATTAAAAATGATTAAAAATTTTTAATCATTTCAAAACATTTCTAATCCTGAAATAATGTTCAAATTTTTGTCTCCAGTTATGATTAAAAATGATTCAACTAGTATTTAAATTTTTAAATCATGTGAAATCATTACTAATCCTAAAATACTTTCTCTTGAATTTTTGTTACCAGTTATGATTGAAAAATGATTCGGTCAGTATTAAAAATTTTTACCTATTTTATATCTTACAATCGTAAAATAATGCTCGAATTTTTTTCGCCGGTTATGATTGACTATGATTAGGTCAGTATATGAAATTTTGAATCATTTCAAATCATTTTTAATCCTGAAATAATGCTTGAATTTTTGTTAGCGGTTATGATTGATTATGATTCGGTTAGTATTAAAAATTTTGAATCATGTTAAATCATTGCAAATCCTAAAATACTTTCTGAATTTTTGTTACTAGTTATGATTAAAAATGATTCGGTCAATATTAAAAATTTTTAATCATTCTAAATCT
>NW_025403915.1:0-1000 GCF_020080835.1 Cotesia glomerata
AATAAATTAATTTAATTGAGATAGAGCCAGCCTGATCCGGCTCGAGGGACCAATGAATAATTACAGAAAGAGCGGAAAAGCGGGGATCAGGTTTAGGGTTGGATATCTCAATTAAAACGCGTAATTTATTATCAAAAATAACACTAGTAATTTATTTACATTAACTACACTCAATATTTAATATTTTTAATAGCGGATTGTTAAGATAAAAGCGGATTTGTAAATTACAGCGTGGTTTGCAAAAGCGAAGCCGGTTGACACGTGGTTGAACACTTTGCCGGCACTGAAAAAGTGGTGAAATAAATGCACTGTTAACACAATTTACCTATAACAAATTAAAGCGAATTATTAGCGGTTAATTTAAGCAGTTTAAATTATAAAATTAGCGAAATGCGGTTTATTAACAAAAAGCGAAAGTAAAGAAATACTAATGGCGACTTGATGCAGCGAAAGCGTAGAAGCGAAAGATAATAACAATAGTCCGTCTTCTTCCTCGTTGAGTTGGGGAAGAAGGCTATTGCGCATGTCTAGTGGGAGCGATCAGCCAATAAAGCGGTCGATTCATGACGTGATCGAGAGGCTGATTTTCTATTGGCGGTTCGATTTTTGCGGGAACTAGCGGTGGACAGGTGCGTCTCTTGAATTTGGGAGTCCCTCAGGAGCGAGTTAATCGCTACTGGGCCTTGTTCACCGAACAATTATTATTTCATTATTATTGTTGTTTTAACTATTATTGCCTACAACAAGAAAATCATGTGGCTGCCCCAATTTTTTTTTTCCGTGTATATATTGTAGGAACCATTTCGAACTCACTCCACACGAACATTTTATCTTTATTTTATTTTGAGAATGATTCCCATAATGGTATAGAAATGATTCCTATAATATTCTAGGAATCCTTACTATGCCAGTATGGGAATAGTTCCCATAATGATATAGGAACCATTACTATATCATTATGGGAAATTTTCCCATAATTCTGGGAAAATTTCCTATAATT
>NW_025403916.1:0-1000 GCF_020080835.1 Cotesia glomerata
GTGAATTGATTGCACTCATAACACTTTTTCTCATCACATTCAAAACACCGATCACTTGGATCTCGTTTCGTCTGTAATGCAGCCCGTATGTTATCACCAGCTTGTTTCTTGTTGGCTTCGTTCCGAATCAGATACATTTTCAGCTCCTCATAAGTAAGACCTCCATTAGAGCCTCGTGCAGCAAGAAACTCTGTTGATTGTACTTCAGAAACAGTCGTCATAATTGCTGAGTAGAATGCGTCTCGTTTTTCTCCCTCTGGAAAAGTCTGGGACTCAGGAAGATTTTCGTATCTGCGAATCAGTCCCTCGAATTTTTCACAAAATTCTGAAGCATTGTCTCTTCCCGGAATGTATTTCATCTCATACAACTGTTTTCTTATCATAACAGATGACTTCGGGTTTTCACATCGTTTCAATTGTTGCAATTTCTTGAGAATATCTCGCGGCTCTTTAATATCAATGATGCTAGAGTAATAATACTGGTCAATGCGATTAATAATAATGTCTCTTACTTTGATTTTATGTTTCGCAATCGTATTTTCGTCAAACTCTTTAATCGGTTTAACCTTTGGATCAACAACATAGAGCAGATCGTTTAATGTCAGTTCTGATGAGAAATAATCATAAAAATATTCATATTTCCCAGTTTGTGTCAGTTTGTAATCGCGTCGTATTCCTGAGTCTTTGTTTATGACCACAATTTTCTCAGTAGCATCTTCGATACTGGAGCCTCCGTTATTATTTTTCTTTAATTTTCTTACTTCCTATTGTATCAGCTCAGAAATTGCATTTTTGAGACTATCGTTCAACATTTCGTTGTTATTATTCGACACATCGTTAGAAGAGTTATTAGTCAAATTTTCAAACTGTTTGGTCTGATCATTTAACTTTTCCTGAGTCCGTTTCAATTCTTCAGCGTAGTTTTTCTGTGAATTTTCTATAAGTTTAATAGAGTTCACAATCCCATCCAAAATTTGATTTTGGTGTTTCGTGTTGCTAT
>NW_025403917.1:0-1000 GCF_020080835.1 Cotesia glomerata
TACTCGATGCTTTATTCTATACAAATGTGAGTCGTTATAGTACCTTTTATTCTGGTGTGCCTTCAATGTCGACAAAAGCAATAACATAATATCATCTTCTTTTTCAGAAAGAGATTCATACTTTTGGTTAATCTGAAGTGCGTTAATTATCAAATACACCGACTCGGCGCGGAAAAATGTGTGACATCATCCTTCAAGTCATGTTTGCTGCAACAATTGACATCGTAGCAATACTTGAGATCAAAGTTGTTAAATAAAAAAAAAAAATCTGGAAAACGGTTGACCTAAAGACCATCCCTGCAACTTCTCGCTAATTTCTAACACCAAGCGTTTACATATGATGTTTTTGAGCTCGTCGAGCTCAAAAATGTATTGTTTCTGCTGTTTTTGAGCTCTTCGAGCTAAAAAAATCAGTTTTCCAATAGATTAAGCTCACCGAGCTCATAGAAATATAGCTGTTCTATGCTTTTGAGCTCTTCGAGCTCAAAAGATTGATGGAAATTTAATAACAAACAATTTTTTAATTTTCATACTGTCATAACTTTTGAATGAGTTATCCGATTTTCACGCGGTTGGCAGCAATCACTATATTTTTTTAAGTCCTATAAACATTTTGTGAACACAAATTAATCGGATATAAAATTTTGGATTTTTTCTTAAAAAATCAATTTTTTCGAATTTTTTTCGCCAACGATATCTCACGAACGAATCAACTGATTTTGATGCTGTTTGCAGCGATCGACGCGGTATTTCAAGGTTAACAAAATAATTTATTACACAAAAATCGATCTGACATGAATTTTACGAGTTATTTGAAAAAATACACTTTTTTGCCGTTTTTTTTATTTTTTTCGTCAACGATATCTCACAAACGAATCAACCGATTTTGACTGGCTCGACGGCAATCGACGTAATTTTTCGATGTTAAGAGCTGATTAGTTTTTGG
The DNA here is from genome assembly GCF_020080835.1 of Cotesia glomerata. Classification (NCBI taxonomy): domain Eukaryota; kingdom Metazoa; phylum Arthropoda; class Insecta; order Hymenoptera; family Braconidae; genus Cotesia; species Cotesia glomerata. The sequence continues at coordinate 947 of NW_025403917.1, forward strand.
AATTGATCTATAGAGCCGTTTAAAAGTTATTCCAAAAAAACCACTTTTGAAAAA
>NW_025403918.1:0-6476 GCF_020080835.1 Cotesia glomerata
GCATCATTTGTGTTAAAAATTTTATGTTAAATATTTAACACTTTTGTGTTGATTTAACAGAATCAATGTTAAATTACCATATAAAGTGTTAAATATTTAACACAAAAATTTTAACACTAAGATTTTTGACGCCAATGACGCAAAATTTCCTACTGTGCATGAACTGCATTGATGCTGAAAAATTGCTTTTTGACAAGATTTTATAATAAACTCAAATTTTTTCGGCAAACTATAAATATTAACTATAATGTAATGAAGGACATTATCACCTTCAATCTCTCGAATAATGATCAATTCATTGTAAATCGAGCCTTTCTTATGAACATCTTTAAATTGTCAAAAAATGATATTTGAAAGTTTTAATTAATAGTATTACTGAAAAACATGATTTATAAATTTTTATTAGAACGTGTTTGTTATTATCAACATATTTCATTAAAAAAAAAAAACCCTGCACTGAAAATATATTAACTGTTTACATTTTTTAGAATTTAATTTATTTATTAAACTATATGCAAAAAGCAAAGCCGAATGGCAAAAATTCATAACAATTTTATAATCAGATGAGTACTTCACTAAGCAGCCTTGCAGCCACTATATGACTGCCGGGACTTGTGAACTATAAATAAATAGAATTTGGTTTATTAAATAATGACTTTTTGTTAAATTGCACTGTACTTTTTAACTCTTGACGTTTTGGAAGAAGACACGATGTTGTTACACTCGAAGTTTCGATGTTACACACTCATCAAGAGCTTTCATTTGAATGCCTTATGCATTTTGATATATTTTTCATATATATATATATATATATATATATATATATATATATATATATATATATATATATATATACATAATATGAAATATGATGTGGGTACTCAAATGAAAGGTCTTGATGAGCCTCTTCTTATCAGGATAATATCTTTAAGAAATGCCAATAGTTCACAAGATACAAAGGTCATTTCTTAATTATTAACATTTTTGAATGATATAAGCTCATCCCTGATGTTGCACTCATTAAGAGCTTTCATTTGAGTACCTACATGCACTTTTGATATATTTTTTTCATATATACATATATAGGGTCATTTTTAATTATGTATCTAGAGGTAGTGCATTTTCGAATGCAGCCTCAAATACTTATCATCATAATTTGACTATTGGTGAGAATGATATGAAACCTTGAAAAGGCACAAATTCAAGTCAAGATCTTTCTAATAATACCAAATTTAACCATACAAATCCATTTTATCATGTAAATACACTGACACAAAATATTTTTTATTCTCTTAATAATATAGATGACATCCTTATATAAAAGGAAAAGAAAGAGTTTAATTTAGTAATATAAATATTTATTGTAATGCTGCAAACAATATGTTGCTAAAAACAAACAAATTAGATATTTTATTAGATTTCAATTTTAAAAACTTTAAATAAATAATAAAAATACTACGTATTGAATATAGAAAATGTCTTAAAAAAATAATTCTAAATACACTAAATAACTATGTATATATTTACATCTATTTTAAATTTTGTAAAACTACCGATGTGATTACAAATAAAAAAAAAATCATTCATTTATTCATATATTTATTGTTAGAAAATGATCTATTAACAGTTAATGTAAGGTTTATTGAATATTAAAAAATCTTTCTACAGTGTATTTATTTACTCACTCGCATCTTATAATTAATAATGCGGAATAATTAATAGCTAAAAAAAATCATATTTTTTTTTTAATTCTGCACTTAGTAACTCTTTTTTAATTTTTAATGATGTGAAAATAATATACAACCACTCAAAATATGTATTATATGTATAGGCAATACACGGTGAAATTTATATGGGCTTTGTGAGAAAGATTACGTCTAACGAGGTGAGAGTTTGAAGCATAACTGTATGAGAGATTTTGCGCAAGTTACTCAACTGGATTGCGCGAAAACTAGTATGGATTTCTCGAAAAATTTATTCACATATGATATATTATATATTTTTTTAATTAGTTACTAAAAGTTTTGAATTAATGTCAATTCTATTATTTTTTTGACATCATTTTGTGCATTTGTATTGTTTTAAGCGCCTTTGGTAAGGTGGTTTTAATACCAGTTTTAATAAACTCACATGTTAATAACAACATTATGATATGATGAATAATAAAGGATTTTTATGAATAAGACAAACTTTATATGAGCTGATGGAAAAATTAATGTAGAAAAAGAGTTCAGTAAACTTGTAAATAAAAAAATAAAAAATGGGGTTGTCCAAAAATCTATTTTTTTTTTAATTTTTTTATTACATTAATAATTTACAGACTTTGGTGATTTTTTTCGTAGTTTAAAAAAATCTTAAAAAATATAAAATTGTCTCGTTTTTTATTGATATTTTTTAATCATCAATTTGTGGGCTGCACAAAATAATTGATTTATTTTAATCAAGAAAATTAATTAGGAAAATTTAATTGGTTTTGGTTTAAGTAAAAGTTTTCTTAAAGGAAGATAATTTTCTTTGCTTAAGTTTTAATAAATATTTTCTTAAGTTAATAAATTTTAATTCTTACGGTGACATTTATTTTTTTTTAAGAGGAATAAGGGAAAACTAAAAAAATTAAAAACAAAATGTTTTAAGAAATTAGCAAAAAAATTTTTAGCTGAGAAAATATTTTTAAAAATTTCGGTCTCCGATATCGAGTTGGAAAATTTATTCAATTTAACTTAAATAGTTCAAAAATTTTTCTTGATTAAAAATATTCTAATTTTTAATAATAATTTATTAAGATTTCTTTATCTTGAATTAAATTAATTTTTCTATCAACTCATTGTTGAATTTTATATTCAATCAAAAAATTAATTAGATTCAATTTTTTGAAATTTCATTAAAAAAACAAAAATTTTATAATTTTGAAGATCTTCAGCTTTTTATCGGGGACAAAAATTCTCTATAAAAAATTTCTCAAAAATATTCTTGAAATAAATATTTGTCAGTGTGTCATTTCATCTAATTTTTCTAATATCACAAAAAAACCAAAATACCGAAATAAAAAAACCTAAAGAATCGATTTTCACGGCCGCAGCGAAAGAATACACCCTAGAGTCTCATATAAACGTCTCAACATATTCGTATACGCTCTTGATCTCCTCAACGGGTTGAATAATTTCCAAGAATTGAATTTATAGGTCAGGAATGAATGATCTATTAAGTAGAAGCATAACACGGCTCTATAAATTATTCAAAAATTTCCAAGTATTTTATCCATCGAATATTCAATTGATTAATAATTAATAATTTTCCTCCACAAAAAAAAATCTACTAACTTCTTTTTTTATAAAGTAATTTTATGATCAAAGAAAAATATCCGAAGTGAAATATCCTCCAAATAAAATTACTCTTGTTAAATTTTAATTTATAATTCTCGGAAATTAAATTTTATAAATACATGGAATTTAAAAGCCTTTGAGAATAATTTCATAAATTTTTAATTTGAATTTAAAATGGAAGTTTATTAAATAAAATTTCATTTAAAAATTTTATGATGATATAATGAAAAAAAAATTAAATTATTAATATACGTAGAACAATTAAAAAAAAGATGGATCATATTTCCCGGGAGAATGAAAATTAATAATCAATAGTAATGATATTAAATCGCAGGAATGAGTTTGCTGGGCAGATAATTAATTTATAGATTCACTGGTTCAACAAATTGGTCGATTGGCATTGTAGCTTTATCGTTTAGTCTCTTTCTCATTCGCCCTTTCAATTCTGTAACATCTATCATTCTCTTTGGGTTCTCCTTACTCCTCTCCTCTGTGTAGTACATTCCCCGGTGATGCTCTTCAATCTCTTCCCCCTCCTCCTCCTCTTGCTCCAACTCCCATTTATCCTCCTCTCTTACTCTCGATCAATTTGTTCGTGAGCTGTTTGTGCCAACAGGGGGATGTTTAACGACGATTAGTGTGTGTAGAGCTCTCCCGCAGTCAATCAATCTGTTGACCATATTGACATTAGGTTAAAAACATACATATATACCATATATATCTACGCTCTTTCTATTATACTTTTTCATTTTTATTGTCAGTATCAATTGTACTTCTGACACCCGAAATACAAATAAATAAATTTAATTTATAGACGTCGCGACTTGTCATTTAAAATTCTCTATTAATGTCGCGCCGTTATTTACTACTTTTCACTTCTGTATGAGGTTTTATTTATATTTTTTTTTAAGATTAAAATTTTGACGATTAGTTCAATAATCAACGACTAAATAAAAGATATTGGAGAAATATTTTTAAATGTGTCAATCATTTATTAAATTTTTATTTGTTCTTATTTTTTAGACATTTGTTGAAATTTATTGGAAAATATCAGCTATTAGAATAAATTATTAATTATTGTAAAATAATTAAAATTTTTTATTTTTTATTACGCATCCTGTGATAAGATTCATAATATTGTTTGACTAGATTGTAATTTTACAACTCACATTACTATCAGTGGTTTTTTGAAAAGACTTTTCAACATATAAATGAAGTACATTTTGTGCATCAAATAAATAATAAAAAATCCTTTTAAATTGGATATTGAATTTAGTAACACTGAATTTTTAAAGAAACCTTGAAACGTTGAGAAAAAAAACATAAACTCAGACTTTTGCGTTTTGAGGGGTGCAATCTATAGTTGATATCTTGCAGAGCATTAAATTATTCTTTAAATGATTAGTAATCATTGATTACTGAATAACCAAATTATTCAAAAATTCCATATTGGACTGCGAAAGAACGACTAAAACAGTTGCACATTTTTTATAGCGCACTGATTCAAGGATTTGTTAAAATTTAATAAGCTTTATTAATGTTAAAAAATTATTTTTTAACATTAAATGATTTAATAAAGATTTAGTTATATTTAATAAATGAACAAATTTTTTTCAAATTAACAAATTTACAATATGTTTCAAAACTAATTCTTTATTTGTCAAAAAATTTTTTACAAAATCACAAATCAATAATCTATTAATTACTATCTAACCCCATTTTAAAATTAAAAAATAAATTATGCCCTAATTAACATGTAAAATAATTCCTATTTTTCAAATAATGAATTCCGCATCCAATAATAATTTAATTAAAAACTCTCTGATTTATCACATCACAAATTTTCTGTAAAAATAAAAATGAATGAATCCCTAAAATTTAAAATATGAGGTTCATTTTCAAGCTTTTAAAACTATTTTCTTTTGCCTTTACATACCAAAAAAAAAAGTAAAAAGAAAAACGTAAAAACAATTCTATCCGATCAGCAGAAAAAAGTAAATGAGAAAAGTTTTTCTATTTTATGTTTTTGAAATAATGATTATTATCATGACTTCAATATATTTTTTGATTTAACTCTCCTCTATCCTTTCCATCCTCGATCCCTCAATTCTGTTCATAATACTTTCTCGTTTTATCTCCAATGTACTTTTCATCGCGAAGCATGATAGTGAACGAAGATTTTTCGTTCATCGGTAGAAATTCTTTCTATCCTGGATCCTCTCTTCCTTACTCATCGAGTCCACACGTCGTTCCGCGTTCTCCGATCATCACAAAACTCCCAGGGATTCCAATAATCTCATCCTACATCCTCCACCCACCACCACCATTATTATTATTATTATTATTATTATTATTTTTATTTCAACTTTTCGTTAATTCACTTTTGTTTTTATTATTATTCTTCATTTTCATTCCTGCGGATGCATCCACCTACGGAAAATAAACCGGCATAATAAAACGTTCAAATGAAACCGATTATACGAACATTCGTTAGCTTTATACAGATTTCGTGGGTTAAAAATGTAGAGTGCGAAAATAACCAAAAAAACAATTTTTTTATTAGAAATAAAATTCTACAGACACTACCCTGGATTATCGCGTATTAACTGGATAAAAAAGGTCAAGAACAAATAGCGCTAAAAATAAATGAAAAAAAAAAGTAAAATTGTGCACAAAGAAAAAAAAAAGGCGTGAAATAGCTTGTAACCGCAGTCGCACCGCCATTACTTCAGTCGCTAAATTTTTAAACATTTCTCTTATTACTGCACGCTCTTTGTTATTCCTTTTTCCGTAAATGTGTGTACACATTACATTCGCGCACATACTTGCATTAAGGATATAGAAAAATTTCCGAGTTTTTTATCTCTTTGCGCTCATCCTTGCTTGTACTCATTTTATTTACGTGTTTTACTCTTCAAAAGCCTCTCCAATATTTCCGCTTTGATCTTTACAGTTTATTCTTTTAATATATATAGATATATGTAGATAAATATGTATTTTTCATTTTTCATCTAGACTTTTTTCGATTTATAAAGTAGAAATTTATTTTATATTTTCATTTATCTCCATATATTATTTTTACTATGATTATTTTCTTTTAGATTTTTTTATTTGGTTTTATTAGCTGGGGAATGTACTAAATTTATGTGTGGG
>NW_025403919.1:0-1000 GCF_020080835.1 Cotesia glomerata
AACATAGTAAGTATGCCTATCAAAACATAGGAATTCATCTAACATTACGCCTAAATATTTGGTTTCACTACATTGCATAATCTTTTCCCCTGCTAATAACAACTCTACACTTTTAACATTCCTTTTTCTTCTATCTCTAACTAGCATAAAGACAGTCTTCTTAACATTTGGTTTAAGTGAATTAACATTAAGCTACACTCCTAGACCCTCCAGTGTCTTATTTAAAACATTTTCTATTTCTTTTTCATCCTTAGCACTGTAATATAACATCTTATCATCGGCAAATAATTTACATTGACAGCCATATTTTTTTGCAATATCTACAACATCATTTATATAAAAAATGAAGAGCAAGGGCCCCAAAATAGATCCTTGCGGCACACCGTGATTGACAGAAATCCTATCTGAGATAGCCTCACCAAATTTCACTTGTTGAGTTCTATTATTTAAGTAACATTGGAACCACTCCAATGCACTACCACTCACACCATACATTTTTAACTTTCTTATTAGTCTACTTCTGTCAATCGTCTCAAATGCTCTTTTAAAATCTATGAAAACTACTCCTATCATATTACCTTGATCTATTTCATTTCTCCATTCACACATTGTATTTTGTAATGCTGTCTCACACGAATGATGTACTCTAAAGCCCGACTGTTCTTCCTTTAATATATTATTCCTATCAAGGTGTTCTGTTAATCTAATTTTAACAATTTCTTTTAAAATTTTTTCTAATTCAGGTAAGGTGTTAATCGGTCTGTACTCCTCCGCCTTATTAGTACCTTTCACTTTAGGTATAGGATGAATCAACGAGTTTTTCCATTCATTCGGAATGTTTGATGACTCTAAACTACAATTAATTAACTGTCTAACTACTACTTTATCGACATTCCATATTTTACTGATCATATCATAAGATATTCTATTTCCTATACCCTTGTTCTTATCTATCTTTTTAATTATTTTATCTAGTTCTGCTTCATCTACTTCTATTAAT
>NW_025403920.1:0-1000 GCF_020080835.1 Cotesia glomerata
AATAATATTCAATTAATAATAATTTTTATTTAATCAATATTGAATTACCTGGGGATATTTAGTTAATAATTTTATTAGTTATTAATGAAACTTCCCATCCCCTGAATATACCTCTCCCATTACATTGGTGCAGTATATATAGTGGGTTACAGAAACCAAACTCAAGTTACAGTTGATACAGTACATCTTTGTCTCTCGTACAAAGACTTTTATCCTTCGGGTACAGTAAGAGAGCGAACATGTCGGACGACGATTCGACATGGGACGTTCGACAAGACAAGCTAAGTACATTACAACTTTAGATCTTAGTCAAGCTTACTATCAGATCCAAGTTACGCAGCGCTCCAGATCTTTAACAGCTTTTGTAGTACCAGGTAGAGGATTGTTTCAGCTTAGAAGAATGCCTTTTGGCTTAACTAACGCTCCAGCAACATTCCAGAGAACGATAGACTGACTCATCAGTTTAGAAATGTATCCACACGTTTTCGTGTACCTGGGTGATATTATTGTTGTTACAGAAACGTAAATGTTCCAGGATGTAGTCAAACATGTACGACAATGTGAAGTCTGTCAGCGTTCGAAGGTCGAACAAGCACCACCAGCAGGCTTCATGGGTAAGAAGTTGGTTCAGGAACCATGGTCCATGGTCGCTACAGATATTATGGGTCCATTACCTAAGAGTAGGAACGGTTACTCTTATTTATTAGTCATCCAAGACTTGTATACCAAATCGATTGAACTAAAACCGCTCAGAAAAGCTACAGATGCAACAATCAGTGAAGCTCTAGAAGACTTATTCGTATTAAGATGGGGAGCACCACAAGTGTTACTCAGTGACAACGGTACTGAGTTTGTGAACCAAGATATAAGAGCACTGACAGAGCGCGTGGGTATTAGACATATGACAACACCACCATACCACCCACAAGCCGATCCAGTAGAGCGAGTGAACCGAGTATTGAAGACGATGATGATAGCGTTTCTAAACGAATATCATCGA
>NW_025403921.1:0-1000 GCF_020080835.1 Cotesia glomerata
GCTTATTGAATTTACGGATGAAAATAGTAGTCAGGAATCATTAAAAACGGAGGGAGAGTCTAAGAGACGACGGGGTCGACCGCGGAAAAATGTAACAAACGAAAATACTAATGAAACGAGTGACTGTATTATAGACAAGAAATTAGACACATTAAAGGGAATTGAAATGTCAAATAACGATGAGAACGAGAGTAAACTTTTATTTGCGGCTAGACTAAACGATGACCATGACAATAAAATAGAAAATGTTGAAGACGAAACATACTATGCATTACTGGCCGGTATTAACAAAGACCCAACTTCATATAAGCAAGCTATGAAAACAAACGATGCGGCTCGCTGGAAAGAAGCGATAGATAGTGAGTTAAACTCAATGATTAAAAACGAAGTGTGGGAAATTGTCGATAGACCACAAACGAGTGACGGTAAAAGGGCCAACATAATCGACTCGCGTTGGGTATTTAAGAAAAAGATTGAAAAAGACGGTAAAACCAAATTCAAAGCTAGACTAGTAATTAGAGGGCTTAAAGATAGAAATATTTATGAATTAAAGGAAACATATGCACCGGTCTCTAGGTTATCCCTTGTACGAAGCGTAATTTCTATAATCAATAAGTATAATCTAAGTGCCTATCAACTCGATGTTAAGACTGCCTTTCTCAATGGGACTATAAACGAAGAAATATACATGGAGATACCTGATGGGATTCAAATACCTGAAAACGACAGAAAAAATAAAGTTTGTAAGATTAAACGAACATTGTATGGATTGAAAATTAGTCCTAAACGATGGAACGAACGATTCACTGAGGTAGCTCGGAGCGTAGGTCTGAGCAACAGTAGTAATGAACCTTGTCTGTTTACGTGGCGGCATAAAGATAAATTCTAAATCTTATTACTGTATGTAGACGACATACTGATCGCAAGTAATGACGAAGCCAAACTGAACGAAATAAAGTTTAAATTAAAAAACGAATTTGAAATGACTGATTTAGGTGAA
>NW_025403922.1:0-1000 GCF_020080835.1 Cotesia glomerata
AATCGACGATTTTCCGAAAGAGGGTACTTCCTTAAAGTATTCAAATCGACTTTATTTTTCAAGGAACATTATTTGAAGTAATTTTTTCACAGAAATAACTGTATAAACATGGCATGCACGAATTCTGACGGTTTTATTCGATAAATTACTGATTATTTTGGATTCATTGAGTTTGGACAAAAAATCGACGATTTTCAAGGTAAGGGTACTATCGTAAAGTATTCAAATCGACTTTATTTTTTATAGAACATTATATTGAGTAATTTTTTCACAGAAATCACTATATAAACATGGCTTGCACAAATTATAATGGTTATATTCGAGAAATTACAGATTATTTTGGATTCATTGCGTTTGGACCGAAAATCGACGATTTTCCAGGTTAAGGTACTATCGTAAAGTATTCAAATCGACTTTATTTTTTAAAGAACATTATTTTACATGATTACTTCTTAGAAATCACGATATGAACATGGCTTGCACAAATTCTGATGGTTATATCCGAAAACCTACTGATTATTTTTCATTTATCGCGTTTGGACCGAAAATCGACGATTTTCCGAGTGAGGGTGCTATCGTAAAGTATTCAAATCGACTTTATTTTATCAAGAACATGATTTTTAGTAATTTTTTCACGGAAATCACTGTCAAATATGGCTTGCACAAATTCTAATAGTAATATTAGAGAAATTACTGGATATTTTAGATTCATTGCGTTTGGACCAAAAATCGACGATTTTCCAGGTAAGAGAACCATCGTAAAGTATTCAAATCGACTTTATTTTATCAAGAACATGATTTTTAGTAATTTTTTCACGGAAATCACTGTATAAATATGGCTTGCACAAATTCCAATGGTAATATTAGAGAAATTACTGAATATTTTAGATTCATTGCGTTTGGACCAAAAATCGACGATTTTTCGAGTGAGGGTACTTCCTTAAAGTATTTCAATCGACTTTATTTTTCAAGGAACATTATTTTAAGTAATTTTTTTACA
>NW_025403923.1:0-1000 GCF_020080835.1 Cotesia glomerata
CATGGCTTGCACAAATTCTCATGGAAATATTCGAGAAATTACTGATTATTTTGGATTCATTGGGCCTGGATCGAAAATCGACGATTTTCCGAAAGAGGGTACTTCCTTAAAGTATTCAAATCGACTTTATTTTTTTAAGAACATTATTTTGAGTAACTTTTCCACAGAAATTACTGTATAAACATGGCTTGCACGAATTTTGATGGTAATATTCGAGAAATTACTGATTATTTTGGATTCATCGCGTTTGGCGCGAAAATCGACGATTTTCCAAATGAGGTACTTACTTAAAGTGTTCAAATCGACTTTATATTTTAAAGAACAGTATCTAAAGTAATTTTTTCACAAAAATCACTGTATAAACATAGCTTGCACGAATTCTGATGGTTATATTCAAGAAAATACTGATAATTTTTGATTCATAGCGTGTGGACCGAAAATCGATGATTTTCCAGGTAAGGGTACTATCGTAAAGTATTCAAATCGACTTTATTTTTCAAGGAACATTATTTTAACTAATTTTCGCACAGAAATCACTGTATAAACATGGCTTGCACGAATTCTAATGGTTATATTCGAGAAATTACAAATTATTTTCGATTCATTGCGTTTGGACCGAAAATCGACGATTTTCCGAGTGAGGGTACTTCCTTAAGGTATTCAAATCGACTTTATTTTTTGAAGAACATTATTCTAAGTAATTTTTTTACAGAAATCACTGTATGAACATAGCTTGCCCAAATTCTGATGGTTATATTCAAAGATTTACAGATAACTTTGGATTTATTGCGTTTGGACCGAAAATCGACGATTTTCAGGAAGAGGGTACTTCCTTAAAGTATTCAAATCGACTTTATTTTTCAAGGAACATTATTTGAAGTAATTTTTTCGCAGAAATACCTGTATAAACATGGCTTGCATGAATTCCGATGGTTATATTCGAGAAATTACTGATAATTTTCGATTTATTGCGTTTGGACGGAAAATCGACGATTTTCCG
>NW_025403924.1:0-1000 GCF_020080835.1 Cotesia glomerata
AAGACTGGATTAAAAAGGATGGTAGTGCTCAAAGTTTAATTGTAACAAGACTGACGGAGAGTACAATGACTCATATCGTGACATGTGAAACTGCAGCTGATATGTGAAGGAAGTTATTAAGTATCTATGAACAAAAATCAGAATCGAGTATACATTTAGTTCAACAACGTTTTTTTTTCATATAAGTATGAAGAAGGTATGGAAATATCAGTATTTTTATCTAAGGTTCAAGAGTTAGCAAGTCAATTAAAAAGTTTGGGTGAAAAAGTTTCTGATAATTTTATTATGACTAAAATATTAATGTCATTGCCAGAGAAATTTAAATATTTTATGTCTGCATGGGAATCTGTTGCTGAAAACAGTAAAACAATTGATAATTTGGTTGCCAGGCTTATATCAGAAGAGGAGAGAATGACAAAAAGTGAGGAAACAGTTGCTCTAGTTGGTAAAGAGGTTAATTTAAAAATTAAATGCTATGGATGTAATAAATTTGGTCATATTAAAAAAGACTACATAGAAACAAAAGAAGAAATATGTTTTTATAGCAAGAAAAGTGGTCATGTCATTAAAAATTGCAGAATGTATGATATAATGTATGATATAAGTATGATTATTAATTTATTTTCGGTAAGATGTGCTACTGACAAAGGTTATGTTATGATGACTGATAAAGATAAGTGTCAATTTATTAAAATTAATGAGATAGGTGCTATTGCTGTTAGAAGTGGAAAACTGTATGAGATGAAATTTCGATATTTACCTAACCTTAAAAATGATGTTATAGTAAATGTTGGTAAATCTTCAACTACACGGAAAAAATTTTATAGTAGAGTTTACTATCTAGTTATGGTAAAATCTATTAACTGAATTCGATAGTAGTAAATATTATTTAAATAATTATGTAAACCATCTGAATTGTAGTAGTTACCATCCTGATGGTTACTACTACTATTATGATGGTAATCAGTAATAATAGCTATTATTATTTTAACTAGTTACT
>NW_025403925.1:0-1000 GCF_020080835.1 Cotesia glomerata
ACCAGAAGGAAGAGCAGTAGCTAGATCCTCCCTTCACGAAGTAATGCCTGACGGCGGTTTCCATGAGGGATTAGAGGAAAGAAGGAAAAGGGGTTTAGGGTTTAGTGGGTAGGGGCGTTAGTGTCGAGTTAGTATGACGCTGCGTCGAGTCGCCACATATCCAGGCCAAACAGCTATGCCTAGAATCCGTAAAAAGGATTCCCCCCCCTACAAAAAAAAAAAAAAAACACACACACACACACACACACACACACACACCGTAACAACCTCGCGGGGATAGTCAGGGAAGCTTCCTATGACCTTCAAACGTCGAGATCTGATGAAAACTCGATTTTTGCAAAACGGGGTGAAAACAATAACTTCCCGATTTTTGAAAATCTTCGATTTTCTTAGCGGGAAGTTAAAAATTTACGTACAATGTTTTCAAAGTATTTTTTTACTTGTTATTTAATTGTTAAAAAAATTAAAAAATTGTTAAACGTCGGCCAACTTTAGTATCATCACATGTAATTGTAAAAATATTGAATGTCGGCTACACTAAAACTTAATGTCATTTTTATTCTTATAATTTTTATAATACTGAAGTCAGCGGACATTTAAAATTTTTTTTTTATTTTTATTAAAAATATTATATTTTTATAAAAAAAATATTTTTAAAAAGTTTGCATTGGTAATTCTTTAAGATTTCTAGATATGGAATTTTTTATAATAAATTTAATTGTCAATTTAATTTTTGTGTAAATGTTCATTAAAATAATATAACTCTTTGGATTTATTATAAATAATTATATACTATTGATAGTCATCGTTTTGTTAAAATTACAGATATGTTCATTGTCAGTTGCGATTAAGAACCGCATGCTTTGCTCGAGGTGTTAAGGATAATAATGCACCCATTGTTTTAAGCGTAGGTTACAACCATCAAATACCTTTTGATCAACGAGAAAGAGTACATTTTATAGCTAACCTAAGACGAGCTGCTTCTAGAAGCTTGTTACCA
>NW_025403926.1:0-1000 GCF_020080835.1 Cotesia glomerata
TTCTTCTAATCACATTTTATTTAATTAACAGTCAATACCTAAAAGAGTTAAAATTGTTTGGGTTTGCTTTCATCGTAAGTCAGCTGATCAAGGTCTAAGTAGTTCTGTTCGAGAGGTGTTCAGATATAGGTGGCATTTCAATCGAATTGAGCGGAACTTTTATAAGACGATATTCTTTACATAATACTTATATTAATTATGAGTTTGACGAATTGTGTTATTTACTAACAACAATATGATGATAATAAACCCAAACAATTTTAGCTCTTTTAGTTATGGACTCTAGTTAATAAATAAAACTTAATTAGGAGAAAATATAATTTAAAAAATTGCATATGTAAAGTTGTATGATAGTTAATTCTAAAGAGCTTATATTTAAAAAGAAATTTTAACATTTTTTATATTTAAAAAAATTTTTAATACAAAATTTGTAATTTTCCCGCGGAAACTATGTGTTCATAAAATTATAATATAAATAAATTTAAGATTTTCGTTTTTCTCATAGTAGCTACTAGCATTAAAGTAACTTAATGACTAACTCACGTTATAATAAGAAAAAAGTTTAAAAATTGGGAAAAAAAAATTCTGAGGAGCTAACTTTAGTGAGCCGAAAACCTAGCCCTTAATGGGTGCGTTCGATCGATGTAAGTTTTTAGATAACATAGTAAGTTATTGAGTGTAATCATTTGAGTGGACTCATAGTTCGAACTTACGTCAACCAAGCGCGCCCAATGTCTAGGGATATTTAAATGTATAATATATATCTATAATATACTCAACCTAACCTAAAAATATCTTAAGTATTGTGTAAAAATTTATTAGTTCATTTCATTACTTTCTGTAATGTAAAAAATAGCTCACACTGGTGAATTACTTATTGTGACATAGTAAACACTGGTGAAATTATTGCTTAAATTATAATTAAAATATTTATTTATTTTATATCTTAATAAATAAATATTATTTATAATTTTCATTTTTTTTAATATACATATATATC
>NW_025403927.1:0-1000 GCF_020080835.1 Cotesia glomerata
TAAGTTCATGGGGGGTGAACCCGGTTGATTCATGGACTGCCGTATTATAGGAGAACATCCCATAGACAATCCATTGATCCCAATCTTCCTCTGTACAATAATGTTTTAGGTATTCTATAAACACATGGTGTGCTCGTTCGAGAGAGCCTAGAGATTCTGGATGGAAAGCAGTTGATTTTATCTGTTTGATTTTAAAGATTTGACAAAATGTTTTCATCATTTGACTTGTGAAGTTACTACCTTGATCAGTGTGGATGACTTTTGGACATCCAAATCTGGCAATAAAATGTTTCGCAAAGGCAAGGGCAACAGTGGCTGAATCTATTTTAGATATCGGAATAGCGTCGGAGTACTTAGTGAGATTATCTTGAATTGTCAATAAATAACGGTGTCCATTGACTGTTTGGGGTAATGGGCCGACAATATCCATTTGTATTTTGTCAAAGGCTTTTTCTGGGGTATCGGTTATTATCATGGGTTGTTTCGTTTTTACTCGTACCAATTTATTTTTTTGACAACTATCGCAGGTCCTAACAAACTTTGCAACATCACCCGTCATATTTTCCCAATAAAAATTTTCTCTAATACGATTATACAATTTTTTAACACCAAAGTGACCGCCCACAACAGAGTTATGGTATTCTCTAATAATATTCATCCGTTCATTCGGTGGGGGTAAATGTATTTCCCCTGAACAGATCGTAAATTCGTAATTTTCATTCGCGAATTAATCCCGTAAGTTGTTTTCGATTAATGCCCAGAAGTTGCGAGAGTATTCGTCCTTACCTTTTGAAAGACTTGCAGTTTTTATACCTAATTGTTCCATTACGATTTTTAATGCCGATATACAGTTTTCAACGGTGTCAATTTTAGGGCGTTCGTTTTTAGTGTTCTGTACGATTAGATGGAGGATATAATTTTGATTCCAACGAGTGGCTATCACTTCACCTAGATTACCTGGATTTTCCAATAAATTTTCAATAGAAAATTTGCCTTGATT
>NW_025403928.1:0-1000 GCF_020080835.1 Cotesia glomerata
GAGCCATGAAAAGTTGAGGGTAAAATAATAACTTTTCCAATATTGGAATTTGTGTTATTAATATAGCATTTTGCGATCGTAAATGATCTATTAAACCTTGATAAAACTCTGCTCGCAGTTTCGGCTGTTGTTTTTTCAAATATTTTAATCTGTCTGATTCAACTTTAACATACCCATCGAATACCCATTGTTGTGTTAAGCGACGGCCCATAAGAAAGATATTGAAATCGTCTCGAATCGCTAATTGATATTTATAATAATCCGCGCGAGTCACACATCTTTTGGTTTTGTATCTATAAGGTATAGATGTGTGCCATCCTTGATTTCCATGTGGATAAAAAAGAGGATAAACCCAAGGTTCAGAATTAGGATCAAGACTACTTAAAGTTTGAAATGTCTTATCTGTTTTATTTTGAACAGTAACATATGATTCGGGAATTCCACCATCTGCCGTCGTTGAAAAAACTGCCGCAACCTCATTAATCCTTTGAAAATTATAACGTCTCGCATCCATGCCAGGTTTTAAAGTAAACATTAAATGTAATTCAGGTTCAATAACATTGCCGTCTGAATCAATCGTAGAATTATCTTTTAAAACATCTTTCATCATCTGATATGATCGCGCAAAAATGTTATGTTGTCGTAATGTAGTATCAATTGCTCTCAAAAGATCAACATCACAATTAACATTCCTTGCAGATCTACATTCGACAGCTTCATTAGAATCTACAATAAATAATTGTCCATAACTGGGTGTCTCATTTGGTGATGGATATAATGATGTATTTATTTTATAATATATTTGCCCTTGTATTTTAAAGCAATATGGGCCTCGTCTTTGAGACGACAAATTAGCTAAATTAGCATTAAAAGACGCGAAAGAGAACGAATTATTAAAATTTCGGATACAGTCAAAGAAATTTTTCGACTTTGCATGTGTTCCTAAAAATAATGATTTTAATAATTCTGGTGAATTAGGTTGAGGCCCTAAGTTTACTTC
>NW_025403929.1:0-6397 GCF_020080835.1 Cotesia glomerata
TAATCCATATATAGTCATATATAATTATATATGACTAGACGACCCGGTGAACTTCGTATCATCTACATATATTTGTGAAAAGTATAGTCAAAACTTGATACAAAATTTTTATTTACATTAAATGCAACATATTTATACACTTAATTAATTTTAAAGCTTTCCGATGGACTACATTTTTTTTATCTTTTTCTTTGCAGTCAAAGCGTAAATATATAAAAGATGAGGTGGTTTCCCGACTCACGAACAGTCGTCAGGTCGTCTTCTCCCTTGGCATTTTTGAAACAAAAACAATAAAAAATTTCTTGCGCACTGACAATCTGATGATAGATTTTTTGATTCATTTGGCTTGAGAAATTAATTTATTTCTTTTAACAACTAACTGACACGCTTTTTATTTCTGAAAACAAAAACAGACCAAAAAGAATCCCAGGACCTCATTACTCAGCTCAAAGAACATTGACTGTATAGGAGAAACTAAATTGTCGTTTTTTAGTATTTTCAGTTGTTTATTATTTATGTTTTCACCGTTTAAACTTCCCTGAACTTCCAAAAATTTCCTGTTTCTCTTGAGATTTTATCAAATTTTTACATATATCTGTAGGAACTGATATTTGAAGAATATGAATTTTTTGACAATTAATACCTCCGCACTCTTATGTGAGGGAGGAATTTCATAAGATTCTATTCGAGATGATTTCTACATTATAAATATGAAAAAGATTCTTACAAAACTTTCAGAGTCTATAGAAACTATTGTTTGGAAATGATAGTTTTTCATTGCTTTGACGATCCCCACAAATCCTTTTGGGGTTAGAATTTGATAAAATCCATTCTTAGCTGAACTTGAAACTATACACGAAGATTCCTACCAAATTTAGAGTCTGTAGAAAGTTACAGTTTGGAGATAGAAATTTAACATTCTAACACCCACCGCAATCTTTATTAGGGTGGGTTGCTGTAAAATCCGTTCTTAAAAATATTTCCGCACCACATATGGAAGACTCCAACTAAATTTGCCGTCTGTGGGATCATAATTTGAAAATTAAAAAATTTTCATTGTTAATATCTGCCCCGCAACCCCCTGTGGAGTGAGCTATCGTGAAATTCGTCCATAGATTATTTCTATATCCCTTACAGAAGATTCCTACCAAATTTGGGGTCTATAGGATCCATAGTTTAAAAACGGGAATTATTCATTGTTAACGCCCCCGCAATTCCCTTTGGGGGAGGATTTTTTGAAAATTATTATGACATACAAACCTTCTCCTGAAAATTCTGAAGACAACAAAAAAAAAATTAGCCCAATCGGTCCAGCCGTTCTCAAGTGATGCGTGGACACACATGCGGCATTTTATTTTTATTTATATAGATTATATATGACCTCATATACAATTCCATATATAATCATGTATGATTATATATAACTATATATAATTATATATGGAACTATATATAATCTTGCTTGGCTGTATATTGCTCCATATATAGTCATATATAATTATATATGATTGTATATAATTATATATGATTATATATAAATGTATATAATTATATATGTGATTCCATATATAATCATATATAGTCATATATGATTATATACAATTATATATGATTATATAGAAACAATTTTTCTCGGGTAATAACATATGAATTAATCGTTTAACTGTTTTCGTGAGAATCAGTATCTATGAAATTAATTTTATTTCCCTATTAACACCAAAAATTACTGATATGAGTAATTATGCAAATTATGGAGTATAAAAATACCTCAATTCTCCATAACATAAGTCGCCACGGCACAACATTTGTGCTAAAACAATTTAACAATTTATTTCAAGCTATTAAAGGCGAACCTTTATGTCGTGGTAAGAGGAGATTCGCGCCATTGGGTACTTTCCGTTTTTCACATAAGCGACACCTTCCGAAAGTTTTTAGAACGAAACAGCTTTCTCTCCTCTCCGCCTCTCCGCATGGACATCAGTCACTTCCTATATAACTAACAAAACATCCTTGGGAAGGTTTGAATTTCTAGGAGCTACATGGCTTTAAAATGTGAATTTTATTGTAATTAACACCCCCGCACTTCTTTTGATGGTGCAATTACGTAAAATCTGTTTTTAGCTGTTGGCTACTTAGCAAGAGAGAAATTTCAACCAAGTTTCGAATTTGTGAGGGGTACATTTCAAAAATGTATTTTTTTTTCAAAATTAACGCAAATATAAATAATGCTGTGAAGCGGGAAAGAATAGGAGTTACGGTAATTATTACGTTAATTTTGTGTGGGGGTGAAATTTCGTAAAATCAAATTTGAGCTAGTGTCTACATGATAAAAAAAAGATTTCAATAGAATTTCAAAAAAATTTTTGTCAAAACAATCTTTGCTTCCAATTAGTATAAAAATTTGTTTTCATTATCAATAATATTTCTTTAAATAGGAAATTATTTAATCGATTCAATAACTGATTGCCATTTATTCAAATCTAATGTTAATTTTTACCAGTCATCAGTACCAGTATCGTACAAAACAAACAAACAAAATAATAATAATAATAATAATAATAATAATAATAATAATAATAATAATAATAATAATAATAATAATAATAATAATAATTCACGATCGTTTAGTCCTGGGTTTAACACACGAAGTTGTCAATTTCACTGCAGATGAGGATGACTTTCTTATGCAAATTGTTCATAAACATGAGAATGCGCATAAGGGGTCGTTCTTATATAAGGCAGCAATATATGCGGCAAGAACCCTTGGTCTTGGAGAAATAAACGCTCTTATGGAACTCCGAAAGGAGGAATTCAAGAGCGCCATCAGGAACGCCGAGGAAAAACTACTCCTAGGCAAACTAATGGACAAGTCTATGCACAGCGTGTTCTTCAAACACGTGCGTGATCATGGCTTGTCCACCCAGCTGACGTTTTCCTTCTTAAAGTCAGCTGGCCTGATGTCCGAGACTGAAGGGTTCGAATTTGCTTGCCAAGATGGTGTCATTGACACTCTAGAGTACCGTAGCAAGGTGCTCCAGGTGCAGCTCCCGAACACGACCTGCAGGGCGTGTAAACAACATCCGGAGACGCTTATGCACATTTTGTCGGCATGTCCTGTGCTGGCGAGAGGTGCATACATCCAGCATCACAATGCTGCCCTGAGAGTACTGTACTACTATCTTCGTCACCGCTACGGTATTGACGTGACACCGGTGCTGCCTTATCTGCCAGGAGATATTCCCCAGGTTGTTGAGAATGACAGTTGCAAAATTTATTGGAACATGCCGTTTGCAACAACTCGGCGGATAGATCACAACAAACCTGATATTATGCTCTTCGACAAGGCTACTCGTGACATTTATGTCATTGAGTTCTCGGCCCCGGCTGAATACAACATCTCAGCCAAAGAAGAGCACAAAAGACAGATATATCAGGATCTCCTGTTTGAAATTGGCAAACTTTACCCAGGTTACCGTGTCAAGCTCGTCGTCCTGATTGTTGGCGTCCTCAGAGGGATGAAACAGTCTTTTGTATCCTCACTTGCCAGAGTTCCAGCTTGCTCATCAAAAGCTGAATTCTTGGCGGTCAGGATGCAGAAGGCTGTCATACTAGGTTCCCTCCGTCTACTTAGGAAAATGACTTTGGCCTGCTGTAATCACTAACCGCCTTGTTGTGCGGAGTGGTACAGCAGTAATGGATGGAGCTCAGACTGGGCCCTCGGAGAATCGGACTCCGGGGACAACCCCCCTGAGCATTTAATAACATTAATAATAATAATAATAATAATAATAATAATAATAATAATAATAATAATAATAATAATAATAATAATAATAATAATAGTATTATTCGATTATTATTATTATTATTATTATCATCTCAACCCAATAATGTTATTAAATACTCAGGGGTTGTCCCAGGGTCCGATTACTCCGGGGCCCAGCCTGGAAGCTCCATCCAGCTGCTGGACCACTCCGCACAACCAAGGCCGATTATCACAACAGCCAAGCTAAGCCAGGCTGAGAGGGCTGTGCCTTGCCATCCTGACCACCAGAGGCTCGCTTTTGACAGGCTACTGTTCCGCTCGCTTCCGAGGACGCCCGGCAATCAGAACAGCTGACCTGGCTGGCACACAGGCAAGTTGCAATTTCCAAGCTGGCGTCTGATATATCTGCTGGCTGGTGGCTATAAATGTCTGTGGCACTATCAGCGTCAGGTTTGTTGTGTTTATCCCGCTGAGATTACAAGCGGCGCTGTCTCACTGGGGAGGCCACAACGCTAGGGCGCGACCGGTGCTCCTTCATGAGGTGACGCGGAACAAGGTACAGCCTCAGGGGCACGCTGTATGCGGGTTTATCTCATGGCACAAATTGTCTTTAACTATAGCATCTTCCCGGTGTTGCATTTACGCCCCTGCAGGTCATGATCACCTGTACCTGCTCTAGAGTGTTGTGTTTGCACAATATCTATGTTGGCTGAATATGACACTTCGGTCTCGGACGTCAGGCCTGCTGACTTTAGGAAAGTGATAACGTCGGAAAAAACACGCATTGTTGCCATAGACATTACTGGAGGCCACTCGAGTTCTCACTGACCAGGCTGTTTAGAACGACCCCATGCGACGACTTCTCTATTCTGTTGTGTGTTGGCTCGTGATCTCAGGACTTAAACGCGATAAATGGCTTCCACTCAAGCTCTGCAGAGCCTCTCCCACCGATCGACCGGGAGGGGTATAATCTGGCGACTGATGAATTGAGGTGCATGCTCCGGTTCATGTTGATAGTCTTACGAGGTTTTTGATGTAGAGATCTCGCAGATCCTTTCGGGCCCATTTTTGAAGACACCGGAAGAGTGATATGGTAAGACTGGGACAGCGAGCGTGTTAGTAGCGGAGACTTTATTTTTGCCGGAAAGTTCTGGAGGACCAAATTTTCCGGAGTCTCCCTAACTTTATACTCGCTACGGAGAGTTGCTTGGACTTCGGAGACCGCATGCATGCGGTGCTCTTCCATTCCTAGATATCTATACAACTCTCCGGCGTCTAATTGTTTTAAAACGCTCCCATCTACCAACTCGACATCATCACCCGTAACAGAGCACTTACCCCTCGCCAGATGTACGACCGCACACTTGTCCAACCCAAAAGACATTCCGGCATCCCGCGTGTACTCTGCTACGATGTTAAGGGCCGCCTGTAGATGATCTTCATCAGCACTATACAGCTTCAGGTCATCCATATAAAGCAGATGGGTAATCGAGTATTTTCGATCACCCGGAGGCCCCACAGAGTACCCACGAGTTTTACGGAGAGCAACAGATATAGGCAGCAGTGAGATGCAAAACTTATTATTATTATTATTATGTTATTAAATGCTCAGGGGGGTTGTCCCCGGAGTCCGATTCTCCGAGGGCCCAGCCTGAGCTCCATCCATTACTGCTGGACCACTCCGCACAACAAGGCGGTTAGTGATCACTGCAGGCCAAAGTCATTTTCCTAAGTAGACGGAGGGAACCTAGTATGACAGCCTTCTGCATCCTGACCGCCAAAGAATTCAGCTTTTGATGAGCAGAAGCTGGAAACTCTGGCAACTAGTGAGGATACAAAAGACTGTTTCATCCCTCCGAGTGACGCCAACAATCAGGACGAGACGAGCTTGACCCGGTAACCTGGGTAAAGATTTGCCAATTTCAAACAGGAGATCCTGGATATATCTGTCTTTTGTGCTCTCTCTTTGGCTGAGATGTTGTATTCAGCCGGGGCCGAGAACTCAATGACATAAATGTCACGAGTAGCCTTGTCGAGAAAGAGCACAATATCCAGGTTTGTTGTGATCTATTATCCGCCGAGTTTGTTGCAAGCGGCATGTTCCAATAAATTTTGCAACTGTCATTCTCAACAACCTGGGGCTCCTCTCCTGGCAGATAAAGGCAGCACCGGTGTCACGTCAATACCGTAGCGGTGACGAAGATAGTAGTACAGTACTCTCAGGGTAGCGTTGTGACGCTGGATATATGCACCTCTCGCCAGCACAGGACGGGCTGACAAAAGGTCCATGAGCGTCTCGAATTGTTGTTTACACATCCTACATGACGTGTCCAGAAGCTGCACCTGGAGCACCTTGCTACGGTATTCTAGAGTGTTAATGACGCCATCTTGGCAAGCTTAAATATGAACCCTTCAGTCGCGGACATCTGGCCAGCTGACTTTAAAGAGGAAAACGTCACCGTGGTTGACAAGCCCTGATCACGCACGTGTTTTGAGAAAGAACTGCGCTTTGTGCATGAACTTGTCCATCAGTTCACCTAGGAGTAGTTTTCCTCGGCGTTCCTGATGACGCTCTTGAATTCCTCCTTTTCGGAGTTCCATAAGAGCGTTTATGTCTCCAAGACCAAGGGT
>NW_025403930.1:0-1000 GCF_020080835.1 Cotesia glomerata
GCCATCCAACTGTGGAAAGACAAATGCTCTGCTGTCTCTTATTGTACATCCAAACGGTTTGAGATTTGAAAATATATATCTCTACTCAAAGTCTCTTAACCAACCAAAGTATCAGTTCCTGGAGACACTGCTTAAATAGATTGATGGTATTGGATTCTTCACGTTCAGCGAACATGAGGCTGTAATCAAGCCTGAAGATGCTAAGCCTAACTCTCTGATGATATTTGACGATGTTGCTTGTGAAAAACAAGATCACATCAAGGCTTTTTTCTGTATGGGTCGACACAAGGATGTTGATAGCTTTTATCTCTTTCAAACTTATACACGAATACCTAAACATCTTATTAGAGATAACGCAAACTTTCTCGTTCTCTTCCGTCAAGATGAAATGAATCTGAAATATATTTATGATGATCATGTCAATACAGACATGTCATAAAACTCATTCAGAGATTTATGCTTAGCATGCTGGAATAAATATGGGTTTGTGGTAATAGATAAAGACAGTGAATTGAATAGTGGCAGATATCGAAAAGGATTCGACTGCTTCATTAGTATAAATTGAGGTACTTTAAAGTGTGATAGTCATACATGCTGTAGACTTTAACCTATCAATATGAAGCCTGAAGAAATTTCAAAGCAGAAGGATATTTTACATCAGATATCTCAAGCCAGCGATGCTATCCGACGGAAGCACAAGATGTTGAAGTTGGGCAAAGATACAGCTGAAAAAGCCATAGAGGAAATGTTCAAGCCTATTGTGACACCACTTCAGAGTATAGTTGAATCTTCAAAGCTTAAAAAAGAAAATATTAATAAAGAAGAAAAGCCGCAGGTTGAAAAAGAAGAGGTTCAAGAACAAGAGATTGAAAAATCTTTATACGCTGACCCAACCGCATACAACAGTTTAATGACGGATGATGATGAAAGTTCATTTAACAATACAGCACTTGCTATTGTCTCACCATCATCAACAAGTACTCCAAAGCCTAAAAATCCT
>NW_025403931.1:0-1000 GCF_020080835.1 Cotesia glomerata
CCCTTTTGATTCACGAGATTGGCCGAAATAGTTGTGTGGTGTTGTTTCAATAATGATATATAGTAGTATTAACAATGAACTCAATTTTATTGCACAATTATTCACTTTTGTTATAATTTTATGAATGACTTGGTAACGCAACTTAATAGAATATTGATAATAAAGAGAACATACACTTAATAATAGAAATATACGTGGTTTAACAATAATTGTGGTGAATTATCACCTAATATGAACTGATAATATTAATAAAAGTAGTATAAGATTTTATAATAATTAATAATAGATTTTATATGATTTTGGTGAGTAATCACCGAATAGTAGTAATAGTGGTAATAGTGGTAATAGTGGTAAGATTGACTAAGAAATATCTAGCGTGGTGGTTGACACCGGGGAATAGATCGAAGTGTCGATCAATGCTCAGGTTTTGAGGCTCGTAGCTGATTTTCCCCTCCTCGTGTCGTCTTGTGACGTCACGGGGGCTACACATTAATTTAGCTAGTGTCGGTAACGGAAATTTCGGGTGATAGTTCGCCAGGCTGGTAACATCGGGACATTTTGTAGTGTCTCAATATATATATATATATTTATATATATATATATATACATATATATATATATATATATATATATATATATATATATATATATATATATATATATATATATGTCGGAGATGAGAATAGCTGGGTTCTTCCCAAGGGATGGGAAAATCCTAAGCACTTTTAGTTTATAGCTAGAAAATAAAACTTAGAATTTTAATTTTTACGACTTAATCCGCTAAGGAAATTTTAGTTAAACTTTCCTTAAGTCTTTTATGACGGTAGGCTCGGGTTCGAAAGATCACATCTGCGGGTCTAACGTAGCCACGGTCAAGGGACAGCAATACCCAAGTGTACATCTTCGGAATGTACAATTGCAAAACGTAGCTTGTACATTTTTTCAGAATAATTACCTGAAGGAGCTACGGATTGAAAAATAAGTTTTGAGAAGAGGCAGT
>NW_025403932.1:0-1000 GCF_020080835.1 Cotesia glomerata
TCATTTGAATTAATTTCTTTTTTGAATTCACGATATAAACATGGCTTACACGAATTCTAATGTTTATATTCGAGGTATTACCGCTTACTTTGATTTTATTGCCTTTGGACCGAAAATCGACGATTTTCCAGGTAAGGGTACTATCGTAAAGTATTCAAATCGACTTTATTTTTTAAAGAACATTATTCTAAGTAATTTTTTCAAAGGAATCACTGTATAAACATGGCTTGCACTGATTCTCATGGTAATATTCGAGAAATTACTAATTATTTTGGATTCATTGGGTCTGGACCAAAAATCGACGATTTTTCGAGTGATGGTACCTCCTTAAAGTATTCAAATCGACTTTATTTTTCAAGGAACATTATTTTGAGTTATTTTTTCACAGAAATCACTGTATAACCATGGCATGCACGAATTCTGATGGTTTTATTCGATAAATTACTGTTTACCTTGGATTCATTGGTGTTTGGACATAAAATCGATGAATTTCGAGTGAGGCTACTTCCTTAAAGTATTCAAATCGACTTTATTTTATGAAGAACATTATTTTAAGTAATTTTTTCACAGAAATCACTGTATAAACATGGCTTGCACAAATTCTGATGGTTATATTCAAAGAATTACTGATTATTTTGGATTCGTTGCGTTTGGACCAAAAATCGACGATTTTCCAGGTAAGAGAACGATCGTAAAGGATTCAAATCGACATTATTTTTTAAAGAACATTATTTTGAGTAATTTTTTCACAGAAATCACTGTATAAACATGGCTTGCACCAATTCTGATGGTTATATTCGAGAAATTACTGATTACTTTGGATTTATTGCGTTTGAACCGAAAATCGACGATTGTTCAGGTAAGGGTACTACGGTAGAGTATTCAAATCAACTTTACTTTTCAAGAATCAATATTTTAAGTAATTTTTTCAAAGGAATCACTGTATAAACATGGCTTGCACTGATTCTCATGGTAATATTCGAGAAATTACTGATTATTT
>NW_025403933.1:0-1000 GCF_020080835.1 Cotesia glomerata
ATTTATCTCATTATATAAATAAAATTTATGAAAAAAAATTTTTTTTCCATTTTTGAAAATTTAACAATTTTTTTTCAATTGAATAAAAAAAATAGAAAGAGAAATCGGCCCAATCTGGGTTCTACAGGGATAACTGTGGAATTGATTAAAGTTTATTTTAGAAAAAAAAAATTAAAAAAAAAAAATGTCGAACTTCGAAAAATCATTGATTTTTGTCAAAAAACTGAAAAATTCCATATGTATTGACTTACAAAAATTTTTTAATATTTTTTATCGGAAAGTACATCTAAAAACAAAAATTTTTAAAAAAAAAAGGTACCTAAATGTTTAGTTTTGAAAAAGTTATGGCTATTTGAAAATAAAAAAGCCATTTTTTTGAAAAATTCATAACTTTTTTGGAGTTAGGTAAAAAAATTCAAAAAAATTCTGAGAACCGTTTTTTATAGGGTAGGAAAGGATGGAAAACTTTCGGCCAAATCGAAAAGGGTCGGGGTCAAAAGTGGTCGATTTGGCATGGAATACCCCTTATATATATATATATATTTTTTTTTTAAATATAAAAAAATCACCTTTAAAGTTGTTAATCGTATTTATTTCATTTTTAGGAAAGTTACATGTCACTTGAAAACCAAAAACAAGTGTAAGGCTCAAGGTGTGATAAGTCAAGGAAGGTCTGCTGTTTTGCTGAAACAGCACAGTCATGCCGAAAATTTTGATTTACTTCCAATTTTTAATTTTAAAAACAAACTTTACAAATCTGTAATATCAACTTTTCGCGATTTAAGAGATAATTACGACGAATTAGCTGTTAGATATGAATTGTTTTTTGAAATTTTAAAAAGATCATACTGATATTTTATTTTATATGGACCAGTATATAAATGACAATAATTTATTTTTATTTTTTACCAATTTTCAATGAAGACACTGAAGAGGCTCTTCTCTTTTACCATTTTATAGAATAGTAAGTTATGCAGCAATGGCGAGGAAAGATTTGTCC
>NW_025403934.1:0-1000 GCF_020080835.1 Cotesia glomerata
TTTGTAATTTTTTATTCATAAGTCTCATTGACTTAAAAATTATTCATGCTTCAAAATTAATAAAATATATCTTTTTCTGTGATTTTTATTCGTTAACGGATTCTTCTATAGTGCTCGTAACTCAAAACAGCAGTTGTAGTCTAGTCAATAAGTGCCTTTTCGGTTAACTTTTTTCAGCTATCTCCGACAATTATTATTGAGGTGTCATTTGATTCGGAATGGCAACTAGATAATTTTTGAAAAAAATAAAGTTCCGCTTGCAAAAATTACAAAAGTTATTAACAATTAACTGAAAAAAAGGGGGTTTAGTTTTTTGAAAATATCTCAAAAACTAATGAAGACCTATTATTAAATTTAGAAAAAGATTCAAAAATAGGAGGAAATTTCCTAAAAAAACTTCCCGACTCCCGGAACTGTAGGACCAATATTTGAAAAATTATGTCTATGCAGCTTCTGACAAAATAAGAACGGATCATTAATAATATTTTGAAGAAAAAATATTTTTTCGACGATTAATTTAAGTTTTTAATTTTGCAACAACAAAAATTATTAACAAAAAACTAAAAAATGAAAATTTTTTAATTTTTTCAACGGGGATCTATTCGGAAAACTTCCAAGAATTGCTCCAAGAGAGGAAAAAAATCTCAAATTCATGGATAGATACAAGAATCTGTACATTAAAATTAATAACGTTAAAATATACCCTTCTAACACAGTTAATCTGCTAGGTATTCCACCTGAATAACAAACTAAGTTTTAAACCACACTTTAAACACATCATCACTCGTGCCAAGAAACTTTTGGACATCATCAAAACTCTTAGAGGTACCTGGTGGGGAGCTGACCCTATGTTACTGCTAAACATATACAAGTCTTTAATCGGGAGCCAATTAGAATATGGTTGTCACATCTTTGATCCATCAAACCACACACAAATAGAAAAACTCAACAAAATCCAAAATGAAGGTAGGCGTCTCGCTATCGGGGCTGGAATTTCTAC
>NW_025403935.1:0-1000 GCF_020080835.1 Cotesia glomerata
ATTGTATTTTGAAGCCATTTAACATTTTTGTCTACTTGAATAATAAATTAAAACCAACTAAATAATTTCGATCAAAATTCAATAACGTATAAATAGAACTCTTTCTTTAAAAAGATTTCTTTCCCGCGCTGAAACAGAGTACTTTAATACTCCCGGGCGAAAGAACTATAGTAAAGGGGCAATTTCATGCATTCATGCTGACGCTTGACGCGGATTCTTAAGTTGTAACCTCATGATGACGCTTGACGCTAGCTTTGAGCGTCAAACTATAGCTCCACCTAGCTGAAATAAATAAAGACATATCCAGCGTCAAATGCCAGCGTCAAATTAAAAAAATCAGCGGCGAAAAAAATGTATGAATATCGAAAGTCGATATCTCGAGATATACCTAGAAGCTAGTTCTTAACCTAATTTTTATAAAAACACATGGTAATAGTAAAATAACTTATGACAACAATAAATGTTAAACATTAATGAAATAATTACATCAAATTTAAGTGACTTATCGAAATTTCAATGGCAGATGAATATGATTATCAATTGTGGATTTATCAGTGTCAAAAAATAATTCGTCAAGCGCAAATAAAAAAAAATTCGACGTAAAAAGGATCATATGTGCTTTATTATGCAATGAAATAGTTATCCAGAGATCTAAAAAAAAATATACACCAAAGAAATTTTGGATCCATCCTTTATTTAAATTACGACGAGAGCATGGATTTTTCGAAGCCGTCTTCCCAACTCTTTCTTCATACTCTGAAAAAATTGAAAATTATATTCAAATGACAGCTGTACAATTTGAGCAACTTTGTCAAAATCGATTATTTTCGAGTTCGATTATATTGTTTGTAAATTGACGCTCCACCCTCAGCATAAAAAGCTAAACCGAGTTTAGCTTTTTACGATTTGACGCTACTAAGTTTTTTCCAGGTGGCAGCACGGCCTAAATTAACCACGTGACCCAATTTGACGCTCATAACCAGCGTCAAGCGTCAGCATG
>NW_025403936.1:0-1000 GCF_020080835.1 Cotesia glomerata
ACTTCGTGCATGGCTCGTTAAAATGTCGCGGGTGCTGAATGTAACCCGAAAGGCATCACGCGGAATTGGAATAAGCCACGTCCGGGAATTGTGAAGGCAGTAATTGGTTTACTCTCTTTGTCCAGTGGTATTTGCCAATACCCGCTCTTTAAATCGATTACGCTCTTATACTTAGATCCTCGCAATTTGTCTAGTGAAGCATTAACCTGAGGAATCGGGAATGCATCTTTCTCGGAGACGTCATTTACGTGTCGTAGGTCGACGCAAAAACGATATTTTTGGTCCTTTTTCCGCACCATCACTATCGGCGAGCTCCAAGGACTGCTAGATGGTTCTATTATGTCGTCTTGGAGCATTTTGTATACTTCGTCGTTCATATCTTTTGCATTTTCGGATTTTTCGGATAATATCGTGATTTAATCGGTTCTGTGCCGGGTTTCAACTTAATCCTATGAGTCGCGCAACGAGTTGGACATTTTGCTCAGGTTATCGACCCCCAAGAGCATGTCATTTCTATACGACGGAATAATATGAAACGGTAACGTGTAAGCTCGACTTGACTCTGTTATCACGATCCACGCGGTACCGGTAGTTTGCACCACGTGGCTTCCTAAGGTTGATCCTTGTTTCGGCGTTGGATCATACTTTTTAAATAGCCCGTTATTTTGTACGAAAGTCCATGTGGCTGGTGAAATTATGGACGCCGTCGCGCCAGTATCCATCAACGCGTAGATATTTCTTCCGCCAAGCTCGATTTTGGCTGAAGGCCAAAATTTGTGATGCCTTTTCCGGCACTGGCGTCGACAGGACCGGATCAGGTCAACAAAAATTAATTGGCCTACCTGGTTCGTAGATTTGGTTGGGCGCCAGGAACTCAATGTTCCACGGGTCGATATCGCTGTTGATCTTCGTTGGGCAGCGGGTCGGTGTTGAAGAGATTCAAAAATCGAATAACGGCAATCGACGGACAAAGAAATCGAAATTGCAGTCTGAACCTAAA
>NW_025403937.1:0-1000 GCF_020080835.1 Cotesia glomerata
CAGGTAGTTTGAATCTATTAATTCATTCAAACTCTTAATGAAGTTATCATCTTTTAGATGTTGAATAGTTCTAGATGGTAAATAAATGTTAAATTCATCGTTTATATTGACAACAATCCTAGTCCCATACTGAGTTGTAATAGTTTTGATACCGTTAATCTTATATTCTCGATTAAACTCCAACTCCATCATTTTCTTAACAGGAAGAACCCCAGTAAGACAATTAACCTCATTTATCTTGGTAAGATCCATGATTGATAGCTGTAAAAATTTTTTAATTAATTAAAGTGATTGATCAATTGATTAAATGATCCTTCATTCAATTTATATTTTAATTAGACAGTAAATGAATACTTACAATTAGTAATACTGATAGGTAGAAGATGTATATCACCAAGAACTCGTACTTCACTACTGCCTACCGACAAACTAGTACTTCACTGGAGAGGTGTACTTCGTTTGTGTGAAGTACGCTCTCGGCGAGCTGCTTATATAGACAGAAAATACTGCGCAGTTTATTCCACTCCTCTACCTCAAAACCGGTTTGATGACGTCATTTTCTACGCAGTTAGAAATAGAACAAAGAAAACTGCACAGTTACGTGACCTTGAACAGGCTCAGACCTGTCTGATGATATCATCTACTACGCAGCTAGAAGTAATACAAACTACCACCAGATGGTGCTGCGTAAAATCCTTCTCACAGGTAGCTGTCATAACTTCATTTTGAATATATAAAACATGGATATATCATACTACAAATGCGTAATCCTGAACTATTGATCTGTTATGGCCGAGCCGAAAGCGGGTTAATAGTTGAGGACGCTTTTTTCTAGCCTCAAAATAGCAGATTCAAATTCAAAATGGCGGGAAAATGGTGGATAGTAAGATTTAAAAAATGGCAGGAAAATGGTGGATAGTAAGATTCAAAATGGCGGATTCAAATTCAAAATATCGGCCACCAGATGGCGAATAGCAGCCACCAGATGGCAGATAGCAGC
>NW_025403938.1:0-1000 GCF_020080835.1 Cotesia glomerata
TCTTTTTCACGTAAGTAAGCTATCTGACAATACGAGGATCCTTGGTTAAATTTTACTTTTCTTTCTTGTCTAAGTTAGTCCTCATTAGTTCTCAGTTATGCTGCTAGACTGATACAAGTCACTGGAATAAATTTGATTTACCATAATATTGTTCCAAGTACATATTTGCGGACAAAGTTCAGTATTGGACATCTACATTCTCAGCTCCAGTGGTAGTAATCATAGTTGAGGAATAGTCCACGGGGATATTTTAATATCTAAAAAATCTAATATTCTTCACCTTCATAATCGTCCGCATAATCATCAAAATCATCTTCTTTCGAATATTGTTTTAAAATATTCCTTGCAGACAAATGTTCATCATCATAATCGTAACCTACGGTTTCTTCTTCATCCTCAACTTGTTCTCCAGTATCAGCATCAGCATCAGCATCTTCGTGATGTTCTCCGTCAGTTCTCGTATCCACCACTGATTTAACATCTTTATCAGTATCTTCATTTTCCGATACACTATCTAACCTATTTCTTGCAGTTTCTCCATCTGCGTCTTTTTTACTATTACTCAGCGTATTATTCTTATTAACTTTCAATGTTTCTAAAACATCATAATTAATTTTCAACGATATTCTCTTCTCTTGCAATATTTTTTCAATAGCTTCGCCAGTAGTATTAGCTGGTACAGACTGTTTTTTTCTGTTTCCAGTTCTACGTTTTTTCTTTTCCGGCTTTCCTTCTTCTATAGCTTTTAGTCTTTTTTCCTCTTTTTCTTTTTGCAATTCCAAATATTCAGCGTTCACAGAATTCCCCATAACTTTTTTCTTCCCAGCTTCTGTTTCTGACAAAATATAACTATCCAACTCATCATCGTCCAATCCATTAAGATCTATCTCCCCAGTCCCATTATTGAATTTATCAATTTTTTCATTTACTTCTTTAGCATTGCGTGAATCGCTAAATGAAGATGGTAATCCCATCGAGGCTATGTCCGGTCCCAACTCAA
>NW_025403939.1:0-1000 GCF_020080835.1 Cotesia glomerata
TGAGATATCGGATAGTCTCGTTTATAGTAAACTTTTGTATTATAAAGAATTTAGAGTTTTGTTGATAGATTTAGTTGAGATTGTTATTCGAGTCATTAAGATTTATTTATTTATTTGTTTTATTTAAGAATAAGGTACTGTAACTTGGCTATAGCGTTGATATTGTTAGCTATATCGTTCTAGTAATTTTATATGGATTTGAGATTAAGTTTGTTAATTAAGTTTACGGTTTACTGAATAAATACCGATTTTGTTTTAATGATAAATTTTTAGTGTTGCGTATAAAATTATTACAATTATGGATCCTCTCTACCCGAACCACCCCCTCTCTCCACAAACCAGCACACTGAGCGACCCCGAGGTATTCCGTTGTCCTTCTGATTTTTGGTCTTTATTTTGTTGTTTTCTGTATTTTCGTCTTAGTTTACGTTTTAGCTAGTTTGATAATTTCTAGCGAATAAAAATTATCTAATTACGTTTGAGTTTAAGTTTGAGTTCTGATATTGTTTGAGTTTGCGTTTAAGTTTAGCTAGTTTGAGAATTCCTAGCGAATAAAAATTCTTTACGTTCCGTGTTCACTAGTTTGGTAATTCTAGTGATTAAAAATTACCTGGCGCCCTATTTTATCGAGACTAGAGACCAAGAATCGGAAAGATAACGAAGTATAATCCAGATTTTACTTTTAGAATTAAGTTTAGTTAAGTTCCCGTATACCCCCCTTGAAAATTTGGTTATAAATTGGCGCCCAACGTCGAGGCCTGAAAACGCGAAAACCCGCCACGATCTAACATCTTTATGGTCGCAATTTTGGTTATAAATTGGCGACCAACGTACGAGCCTGCGAAAAGAGAGAAACAACACCTTAAGATCCATAATTTTATTGTAAAATTTTATTCGCGTTATTTGAGTTATAAGTTTATTGAGAATTAGTTAAAGAATTTTAGAGATAAAGTTAATCCGAAGTTATGTAAAATATTAGCCTTTGTTACAGCGTGAGAAT
>NW_025403940.1:0-6379 GCF_020080835.1 Cotesia glomerata
TTTTTCCTCGAAAATACACCTCAAAAGAAGACGATCCTGAAAATTTGAGCCCGAAATAATCAAATCCAGCCGCTGGAGAATTTTTTGAATTTTGGAAAAAGTCGATTTTTCCTTGATTTTCAATTATTCATATCTCAGCTTCTATATAACTTAAAGACCCCTACCAAACGGCATTTTTCTCAGTAGACTCTCTACTTTTAAGAAAAAAATAGTTATTTGGTCTAAACTTATTTCGGACTTAGCTGACAGCCTCTAACTAACGAACTGTTTTAGTTAAATTTTAGCTATTTGTAAAACACTATTATATAGTACAGTGTTTTAAGTTAAGGGCCGACCAGCTTCTAATATCTTCTATTGGGGTATACTTTAATAGAATCTACGCAATTTTTCCTTGATTGCTTCTGTTAAGTAAAGTTATAGCTATCCAAAACCTATCGAATTGTAAAAATTGCTATTTTCAGATAGCTAGAACTTTTTCTCCGAGTTTGATTTACTTCAAATTTTCAGGAAAGTTGCTTTATTATATCCTTAAAAGTCCTGAAAATTTGAAGTATGCTATCGAGTTTGTATTCGAGTTATAAATTTTTAATATCGTCAAAATTACGTTTAATTTTATATAGAATTCATTATTAATCTTCAGTGGAGGGCATATAATAATAATTATCTTATAAAATAAATATAATTTCCGCATCATAATCGATAATTACTTGTATTTTATTTCTGATTATTCCGTAAAACTCCGAAAAATTATGAATTAAGTCATTATATTAGCAAATTTGAAAAATGTTTATTTATAAATTTACTTTAACTACTTTACAATCTTTGTCAAAAGAAGTCATTCTTACTTCCATAGAATTGTTGTTAATCGGTGTAAACGAATGGTTCATTCGAGTGTCTTTGATGGTTTTTACAGTATCAAATCGTTTTTTCAATTTTTTTTTATGTTTTTGAACTTCAGCGTCAGATACCCAAATTGCTCTGGAAATAAAGAGTATTAATTACACTAAGTATTACTATGAGTTATAATTTTATTAATGTGTACCTTATACTTTTCATTTCTCTGAAAACATATTCATAAAACTCCAATGGTGTTGTTACTTGTTGATCAGGAGATGATCGTATGCAATGTCGCATTACTTTTCTCTTGATCGTACCCCCAGTTCTTCGCATACACTTTTTCCATGACTAGTGGCAAAAAAATTATAAGACGTAACTTTAATGCCGAAGTCTTGTTCATGACAACAAACATTTGCTAGATTGTTCCTTTATAGAAAGTAAATATAAGTATTAAATTAAAGATTTATTCAAAATGCAAACTTTTCTTAAATCGACGAAAACAACGTTAGTATTAATTGCTTTTTAAGCATATTTTGGAACTCAAAAATTTCTAAGAATTCTTACTTATTTTTATATTTTGTAGGTGCGCCGTCCGAAAAGTAGATAACATTTTTATCCATGGATATTCCTCTTTTATTATTTTCATGAGTTTTTCTTGAAAAGCATGTACAGTGTAAGCTACATGATCAGTCGTATCACTTATCACACAGAAACTCATCTGTTGGAGCTTTTCTTTATCAGTTGCCTGAGGATCTTTGTAGTAAATGCAGAAAGGATGAAGTGTTGCTTGTGTGTTATTGTAGTAAAATGATTGAATAGATCTTTGTATAATAAAAGAATAGTTTTCAGCAAAATCCATGGTAATAATGCAAGTATCTGGCTCTAATTTATTTTTGCAATCGTATAAATAATTTTTCTGTGAATCTGCAATGTAATGATGCACGGTCAATTTTCACACATCACAAAATAAAGTTTCTAAAAATATTTCTTTTCTTTCAGTATGGTTTCTAAGAACTGCTCTACTGCCTTCTGTATCCCAGTTTTTGTAATTAACTAAATCATCAAAAATAGATATTTCTGATTCATTCATTAAATTTTTCATACCTGCTACTCCAGGACATTTATGACATCTATGTAGCATACAATCAGCATTATCAACGTTACAAACTGCGACTGTAAATAAATCTCTATATTTTAAGTCAGTTTTCAATGCAGATATCTTTAACTTGACATTTTCATGTTCTGAACAGACACAAATTTCATGAGTTCCTGGATCACCAGCAAAAACACATTCTTCTGGTTTCAATGAGGCAAAGAAAGAAAATTTTGGTAAACTATCGTATTCTGAATGATCCTCAATAAAATTGCTGTATAAATCTCTAAGCGTATACAATAACATTTTTTTGCACCAATTCTCCTGAATCGGAACCACTTCCACTTTTTTTTTGTATTGCTTTATACCGGGACAAATATAACAATTTTTTTCGTCTAAATAATAATTTTTTATGATTTCTCTCATTTCATCTGTAACTTTCCAAAACTTTTTTCTCTTCCTCATTGTTAATAATCCTGGAATAAAAATTAAAATCAGTATTTTGATAAAAATAAAAAAGATGTAGAACCGATAAATTTTTATAGAATTGATAGTATGTATTCAAATAAAATTTCATTATCATACTACTTAATGAAGAACTAATATATACATGAAATTATACTGTACGTACCGTTTTGTACTTTGGACTTTTTGAATTCTCTAAACATGTAATCAGAACAATTAAAGTATTGTTGAACTTGTTTAAATTGCCAAGATAGTGGTAAAACTGTTAATACTTGAATCTTTTCAGAAACAGTTTTTACTTGCTGAAATTGATTTTGCAGAGATAATATAATGTCTTTGAGCGTGTTACTATCTTCTATCAAATTGTGTGTTATTTGACTACTAAAACTAGAAATATTTAAATCATAGGCGTTATTTATTTTTTGGGTGAGTTTATCTAAAACTTCTAGCAAAACTTCTTCTGCTTTTTTTTTGCAAGCGCTCCGTAGATAACTTAGATTTATTTATAGGATCAATATTCGATTCTCTCAATATACTGTTAATTGAATTAACAGTTTGCGAATTAGATTGATAATAAGATCCAGATGAACATGGTTGTGAGGTGAAACTTTCAAATAATGAATTGCCTCGTGATAAAGTAGCACTGTCACCTCTTGCAATATTCTGATCTTCATGGACATCTCCAATTTCCATAGGTTCTGATTTATCTAAATATGGTTCGACTATTTGATTTATTGATGCTTCACAGTTTCGACACCATTTATCTCCAAGAATTAAATTCATTGAAAGTACTTCTGATAAAATATTATTAAAATTTTCACATGTCTCTAATCTGATTATACTGAGGAAATTAGTTATGTTTTTTTTTTATGTTTATTTAAAGGATCACCACATTTATATTTATACGAAGAAAAGTAATCTAAAAATCGGAGCTTGTGGTAATGACAAATTTTCCCATCTGAAATTTGTTCATAAAATTGTTCGTGTTGTAATCTCAACTTTAAAAGTAAAATATTTTCTTCGCTTAATTCACTTAGATTATGTAGAACTTTTTTATCAGAGTATGTCTCCAAAGAACATTCTAAATCAGTAGATAAACCGATATAACACTTTTCCATTATTTAAATTTTTTATACTATCAATACTTCAAATTAATCAAATAACATCCACTTAATACTGTAGGAAGATATACAGGTGTTTACATTGTTTACATGAACACATGTTAACGTAAATACCTCAGTCATGCCACGAAGCGGATAAGTAAGGTAACAAAAATGGTTCAAGCGCCACCTTTAATAAACATTCAAACTATTTGAAAACAATTAGAGCACTTTCGAGAAAGGAATATCTAACAGAAGTTTTATCCATGTACAAATTTTACTTGTTAACAAATCAATAATTTGATAGACATATAAGAAATTATCGACAAAAATTATTTTTTAAAACGTAATTTTGACGATATTAAAAAATTTATAACTCGAATACAAACTCGATAGCATACTTTAAATTTTCAGGACTTTTTAAGAATATAATAAAGCAACTTTCCTGAGAATTTGAAGCAAATCTAAGCTCGGAGAAAAAAGTTCTAGCTATCTGAAAATAACAATTTTTACAATTTCACATGGGTTTTGGATAGCTATAGCTTTACTTAACAGAAAACAATCAAGGAAAAATTGCGTAGATTCTATTAAAGTATACCCCAATAGAAAATACTAGAAACTGGTCGGCCCTTAACTTTAAACACTGTACATATAATAGTGTTTTACAAATAACTAAAATTTAACTAAAACAGTTCGTTAGTTAGAGGCTGTCAGCTAAGTCCGAAATAAGTTTAGATCAAATAACTACTTTTTCTTAAAAGTAGAGAAGTCTACTGAAGAGAAAAATTTCGGTAGGGGTCTTTAAGTTATATAGAAGCTGAGATATGAATAATTGAAAATCAAGGAAAAATCGACTTTTTTCAAAAATTCAAAAAATTCTCCAGCGGATGGATTTAATTATTTCGGGCTCAAATTTTCAAGATCGTCTTTTTTGAGGTGTATTTTTTGAGGAAAAATCGTCATCAAAATCGCTGACCTAAAAGATGCGCTTACTTTCGTTGAAAACTGGCCAATGAGATTTCTGCCCATATATATATATATATATATATATATATATATATATATATATATATACAGATAGATAAGTTATTAGTCGAGAAAGCCGAATACTCCCGATCTAAATTCTTGAAGAATGACTAATTTCTGATTATTATTTCTTCACCATAATATTTTATCATTGTATGAGGTCTTATATACCATCAGCTTGAAAATTTAGGTAAAATACACAATTAAAATTCATTTATCGACAATTATTGTTAAGAGAAAGATGTAATTTTTACTCAGTGTAACTTTTTCAATAACTTCAAGAAAAAGTAATTCAGACCCCAGCAGCCCAGACCAGGACTCGAACCTGGATCTTTTGGTTACGCGCCAAATTCTCCTACCATTTAAGCTATCCGAGACACTGTCCGTAACTACCTTCCAGTTACCCTATTAAGTTCCACTAAGTAACGAATACTCTTTTGGCCAAGACTTTTAATTTTTAAGGTACTTAATAATATCTATATGTACAAATATACATATATTTATATTCGAATCGAAGATCGGTATTTATTGATAAAGATAGATAGTTGATTATTATCCTAAGCCGAATTATCTGAATTATTTCTTAGTTATTGAAAAAAGTTACACTGAGTTAAAATTACTTCTTTCTCTAACAATAATTACATCGATAAACTAATTTTTAATTGTAACCAAGTGTTCACCTAAATTTTCTCTGATGCTATGAGACCTCATACCGATAAAATATTATGAGGTGAAGGAGTAATAATCAAAAAATTAGTCATTCTTCAGAGAATTTGGATCGGGAGTATTCGGCTTAGAATAATAACTATCTATCTTTATCCAATAAAGCACCGATCTTCGGGAGTCAAATATATATATATATATATATATATATGCTATATATATATATATATATATATATATATATATATATATATATATATATATATATATATATATATATATATCTATATTTCCGAGTAAAAATGAAATTATTATTATTTTACGGAAAGAAATAATAAATTTCGTTCGACCGCCGCACCACCGCTGCACCACCGCCGCACCATACCGCCGCACCACCGCCGCACCAATGCTTAAATCATACCTACAATTTCACAAAAATGGTATCATAATTAATTTATCACGCAATAATTAATTAATTAAATAATGCGACTAGAAATCTTTCAAAGTAAGACCTATTGATCAACCTCCTTTTAATCGAATGCCTATTATTAAAAAAAAATTTTTTAAATCAGGCCAAAAGCACCACGAAATTGACCCGATTTTTAGTCGTATTGTTGATGTAGATTTTTAATTTCGTCCTCAGGTTGCCCAAGAAGCTTGTACGCCTATCGAAATACTCTGGAAGAATTTTTAAAAATTGAACTGTGATGGGATTCGAACCTCGATCGTCTGCATGGAAGTCTCGATCATTGCCAACTGCACTGCAAGCCATACTTAACTTAAAAAATTTGGTTAAGCTATTTGAATGATCAACAGATATATTATTTCAATGTATATACCATCAAACAGTGGTATGGTGCGGCGGTGGTGCAGCGGTAGTGCGGCGGTCGAACGAAATTTATTATTTTTCGTAAAAATTAATAATTTTATTTTTACCCGGGCGCGTCACAGCTGTGGTGCGGCGGTGGTGCAGCGGTGGTGCGGTGAATAGAAATTTATTTACTTGTCACGGCGCTGGTGCGGCGGTAGTGCGGCGAATAGATAAATTCTTTACTTGTCACGGCGGTGGTGCGGCGGTGATACGGCACTTATAAAATAACCAAAATTGTCACGGCTGTAGTGCAGCGGTGGTGCGGCGCTTAAAAAGCCGTGCAGCGGTGTTGCGGCGGTGGTGCGGCGGAATTCTGTTTTTACT
>NW_025403941.1:0-1000 GCF_020080835.1 Cotesia glomerata
TCTGGGCTGCACTGCGATGTTGATGGCTTCTTCTTGATGTTTTATCTTCGATGTATTTTATTGCACTTTTTAATTTAATTTTAGTTTTATCGTTTTTATGTGTTTACGATAAAAAATTTTGTTAATTTATTAAAAATTTTGTTAATTAATTTTTCTTTAAACTTTTTGATTTTTAATTTTGAACTGCTCTTCTTTTTAATTCCAAAAAAAATTTAGTGTCTTTGGAATAAAATCACTGTTTAGTTAATTTTTTTTTTTAATTAAGTGTATTTAAAAAAAATTTGTTAATTTTAGAGTCGTTTCATAAGCACTTGTTTTCACTTTTGTAGTTTACTCACTCGTTTGAGAGAAAAAAAAATGTTCTTATTTTTGTGACGTGTTCGATGAAGATCTCTGGATGATGTTGAGTTAATTTTTCCGCAATGGAAAGAAAAATTTTTTTCGCCAGTCTCTTCGGAGCGTGTTCGAATCCGTCCGCTGCCACCAATTTATTTATATTATTAGTTGTTACGTCCCGGTTTCCTCACAGGTTTGTAGGTAGCCGGTAGAACAACTAGAGCTGGAGATAAAGATGTTACGACCTCCAGAGTCGTAAGTAGAGGTTCTCGAATTAACTCCGAAATAACTAACTTCGGTGAATTTAATTAACAAATAGCTTTATTTAACTATTTAAAATACACGTTTAATTAATATGATTTGACAACTGCCGTGAAGTACGTAATGGTATTTCGTAACCGGAATTAATAGTCTCACGACAAGTATAAATTATGAAGAGTCTTAAGTGCGTAACTTTAAGATTAAGAAGAGCCCCGAACTACCCGTGCACCCTGCTTATATGTCCTCGTCCAAGGGCCGCGCCCTGGGAAGAGTAGGGTTGCGTATCGGGCCCCGAACGTCCTGTTCTCCTGAGTTGATGTGCGTGGCGTTTCCGAGGCCCACTCGGATGACGCACGCTGACTCAACTCCAGAGTCCAGGACACGCGAGCGTTCGTTATCGTTT
>NW_025403942.1:0-1000 GCF_020080835.1 Cotesia glomerata
TTTATTAACATTTATTTTATATTTTTTAGTTTGGTTTTCTATACAAAGCGTGTTTTTTAGTTTTTGTAAACTGTTATTTATTTTCTACTTTTTAGTTTGGTTTATTGAAAATGATTCTTTGACTCTGATTATCTTAAAATTTTTTTTGAAATGTGGTTTCGTCCGGAACGTTAAGTACAAAGAAAATATTCAAAATTATTTTCAATTGATACGTTCTGCCTTAGACCACCTGGATTTTATGAATTTAAATTAATTGCAACAGAGAAAATTCATAACAGACAATTTATAAGATCATCAACAACAACATCAATTAAATAAATATCAATTTCTCGTTGAGTCGGTAAAATTTTAGACTGTTTATTTAATCTCTGATGTATGAATGAAACAAAAGTTTCAAAACAATCAATTTTTCATAAAATACGAATTGATTGCTTTAGATGTTACAACGCGATAATTAGGACTCATCGGTAAGGCTTTCTCGCGCTTTATCTAATTTTTTATTTATAAGAGTAGGTACTTTGTCAGAATAGTAGTGCAAGCAATGCTATTTTAGACTTTTCGTTAGTTTGCACTTGAGTAATCTATAAATAACTTCTGCAATTTAATCTCTTTATCCTGAAACTGTACATTGAATGTTAGAGCATCCCAGAAAGTCTAACAGAAACACGTAACGATCATTAATTTTTCTGTTAATGTGTATCACAAAAGTATTAATTCTTCCTAGTACCTGGGAAATGAACTAATTTTCTTGCTAGAATAATATGAGTGTAAAAATGTTCTCGCATTTCTGTTGAATTTTGAGAATAAACAAAATCAGACGGATCACCACCTAATGCGATCGTTGTTGCATATGCAGCAGCGTACACGCCGCAGGTACTTCCATCTGGCTGTCTTGTAACATTTTTAAAAACTACTTGTTTTTCTTCGACTTGTTTAGGATAGCGAACTTGTATGTAATGTTTTTCAACTTCGGACAACTGCTCAAAATTGTCACGGCCTA
>NW_025403943.1:0-1000 GCF_020080835.1 Cotesia glomerata
GGGAAAATTTCCTATAATTATGGGAACAGTTCCTATAATTCATGGGCACAGTTCCTATAATTACCTGGGAATTGTTCCCATAAAATTATGGGAATAGTTCCCATATTTTTCTTTCCGTGTATACACAGAAAAAAAACGTTATTGAATTTAGTATATAATTTTGAAGAACTTCAATATTCTTGATTTAAGCAGGAAAATTCTTGATTCAAGTAAATTTTTTTTTGATTTAAGGAAATTTTACTTGATTAAATAATTTTTCGTCTTGATTCAGGACAATTACCCTCTTCAAAATCCGAACAAAAACAGTTTCACTGTAAAAAAAAACCGTGCCAAGTCCACGTTCATAAAACTTCGAAATAAAATAATCGTTTTTTACAAAAAAATATGAAATCAAAAAAACTCCAAGTACTGTTTATAACTTTATTAAAAACAGGAAAAAAAGTTAGTAGCAAGTTTAAAATTTAATGACAATCTTTTATAACGTACTTGGCATACGTCATTGAGTACCCCAAATTTTTAGAACTTAAGAACTTTATGAAATTAAATATCGCTCACGAAAAAATTTGGGGTACTTAATGACGTATGCCAAGTACGTTATAAAAGATTTCCATTAAGTTTTAAACTTGCTACTAACTTTTTTTTCATAAGCTTTTTAATAAAGTTGTAAACAGTACTTGAGTTTGATTCTATATTTTTAATAGATTTCATAGAAATCTAAATATTGTATTGTTCTCATGACGCAACTTTTAAAAAATTTCGCTTTTTCTTCACTCAGATTGTCGAGCTGATTCAGAAAATACCATCAGTTCAAAAGTTTATATATGTATATATATATATATATATATATATATATATATATATATATATATATATATATATATATACGATACAACGGGCCATGTTTCTGCTCTATCTTCCGCAATTCTAATTGAATCCTTATAAAACGTAACATGCTTATTTTTTGGCTAATTCTTGAGGTTAAGTTCTAAGATGAGCCGAT
>NW_025403944.1:0-1000 GCF_020080835.1 Cotesia glomerata
AAATAAAATCAAGTAAATTTATTTAGTGACGCCACGCGGCCATTACGCGCCACCGTGACAAAGGATTGCATCAGCCACGCGGCTTTAGTCAATCCATAATTGACGCGTGATATTAACCATTAATTATATTGAATTAATCATTAACATTTAATTACGATCTTATTTCATTTAACTTGAATTAATCATTAACATTTAATTACGATCTTATTTCATTTAACTTGAATTAATTATTAACATTCAATCACGATCTTATTTAATTTAACTTATAAATAATTAAATTCCAACTTCAAATCATTTGACTAATTTCTACACGAAATTATCAAACTCAATTGACTAACATTCTGTTATCAATTAGATATTACTAGCTCCCGCCTTGGGACAGTAATATTACTAGCTCCCGCCTTGGGACAGTAATATTACTAGCTCCCGCCTTGGGACAGTACAACTAGCTCTCATCTAGAGACAATTAAATATTATTAGCTCTCGCCTTGAGACAATTTATTTAACTAATTAAACATTCCCTTGCGACCTTCAACCCACTCTGGAAACACTCTGGGTTCAGAGTCATAGTGAAAACATACTGAATCCAATGTGTTTCCAGAGTGGTTTTGTGCCTTGATTTCAGAGTAAAACCAGAGTGGTTCCAGACTTTATCCAGAGTGGACCAAAGTGAATTTAGAATAGATCCAAAGTAGGTCCAGAATGAAATCAGAGTGATTTCAGAATGATACAAAATAGTTTTCAGTATGGACCCAAATTTTTCCCAAAGTAAATTTAAAGTGTCCCCAAAATAAAACCAAGTAGCTTTCAGAGTAGATACAAAGCATAATTTTAATTGATTTCAAAAAAAATTTACTTCAAGTTGTTACATAATTTTCCGATTAATCTAATAAATACTGGTCAAAAATTTAAAAATCAAATAAATTATTTAAAACAATTAATTTTTAATCCATGGGTCATATTTTATACCGAATTATCTAGTTTTTCCATTTGACCTCCC
>NW_025403945.1:0-1000 GCF_020080835.1 Cotesia glomerata
TAAAGCCGCAAGGGTTGGTAGCTCTCACCTTGAGACAATTTATCTAATTAATTGAACATCATTAGCTCTCGCCTTGAGACAGTTCATCTAATTAATTAGATATTACTAGCTCCCGCCTTGGGACAGTAATATTACTAGCTCCCGCCTTGGGACAGTACAAATCCAAATTATCGATAATTTTATTTATACGGCGGCTGAGCTCACCCCGATTGCGTTATTGCAACGTAATTTTACACACACACACACTTACACACATACAACCTACTTGTATAATTTTCATCAAGGAGGTTTTTTCCCAGCCTAGCTGGGTTTTCCTCCTTTGGGGACAAATAAATTCTTCTAAATTGTTCCCCAAAAATTCCAAGTATAATTATTTAATTTCCTAATCCTAACTTTCATATAATTTAAAACAATTACGGGAATTATCCGCATTGGATAGTTTTCGACAAAACAAAGTCATTTAAACAGATCCGAATAAATAATGGAGCAATAATCAATAATTGGCAATAATGTAGTTGTTATTAATAATTTTCGACAATTCGTAGAGAGAATGTTTCTTCTGTATTTTAAACTATTTAATGTGACGTATGCTTTACGTGAGAGTTGGGAGATGTGGGTATCCCATGAGAGATTATTTGAGATATGTAGACCCAGGTGTTTAACTTTATTTACATACGGTATAATATTTCCATCAATTTTAATATCTGGAAGTTGACAGGTTTCAATTAATTTGAGTTTTCGGTTACTACCTAAAATCATAACCTTAGTTTTCTTCAGGTTTAACTCAAGACCAGTTTCTCTCGCCCAATCTGCAACTGCTTGCGCATCAACAGTAATACGCGCAGCGGCCTCATTTAGGTTAAAAAGCTTAAAATGAAGATAAGCCCATATGTCATCGGCAAAAAGACCATGCTTGCAATATCTTAGCCGTTTTACAACTCCATTTATTGCAATCAAGAAGAGAATCGGTCCTAGAATGGATCCTTGTGGAACTCCAGAG
>NW_025403946.1:0-1000 GCF_020080835.1 Cotesia glomerata
TCTCATCCAGTAAGCATTTCACCGGGATGCCGTGTATCGGCTACGGAATATAATACGTGTTTTGTTGTAGTTCAAAACACTTATATTACATTCCTCCGTGCCGATTACACGGCATCCCTATGAGAGACCTTTTTCTTTTTCTGCTGGTGATCACCTCAATGCTATGTGATGCTGAAATTAACTTAATTATAGTTACTTATTTCTAGCTGATGGTCTAGGCTTTAAGGAAGAGACAGGGAATTCGTTGTGTGCTAGTTTATTAGAGTCTCACTCTACAATAAGGTTATAATGTTTAATAGTATATTTCCTTTTAGGTTAACCCTTCAGGACATGGGTTATGAGATTTTTTCTCATGCGCAACTTCAATCTCAAATATTTTTTAAATTTCAAATGGAAAAGCTACTTGA
The DNA here is from genome assembly GCF_020080835.1 of Cotesia glomerata. Lineage (NCBI taxonomy): Eukaryota > Metazoa > Arthropoda > Insecta > Hymenoptera > Braconidae > Cotesia > Cotesia glomerata. Next base: position 408 of record NW_025403946.1, read on the forward strand.
AATTTTTGTATCTTCCTATAATTTAGTTTTCTAGACACACATTACAATAAAAAAATTTTTTTTTTGATTAAAAATAATAAAAAATAATTTTTTAGAGGACATGAGATTTTTTTCTCATGGCCAGAGTATTAAAAGGTGGGAGATTTTAGCTTTCGTTTCTTATTCGGCCGAGTTCGGCTCATTTCGCAGTCCGCGTCCGCCATATTTATTTACATCATACTTAACCGCCAAAATAATAGTGTAATATTGTGCTGTGTTTACCTACATAAATATGTAAAATTTATAATTTAATATTTAATATTTTTCAAATAAATAATATTAAGAGGTTTAATAAACGTAAGTCAATATTTTTTTTTTATATGTAATCCTAACAAATACATTTTATGTGTACTATTTTTTTTTAATCGATAATACTCTAGCAATAAATTTAAACTTAATTAATTATTAATTAATTATCAATTAAAGAATTATTAATTCATTATTTTATAGTCTAAGAACATTAAAAATTAAAAATAAATAACGTTTTCGTAAGAAAACTGAATTATAATGTTCTATGCGCATGCGCAGAAGCCATGAGATTTTTTCTCATGGCC
>NW_025403947.1:0-6326 GCF_020080835.1 Cotesia glomerata
ATTATATACTACTTTTTGTAGTATTTTTTATTAAAAATATTTAAAATGAAAATGCTGTCTCGGCGGAAACAGCTTAACCTGTGGATACAAAATTTTCTTTTAGAGTGTGGTGTGTTGATGAGAGTTTCACTGCCCACAGTGCGCAGAATTCATCGACATTTAAAATAGCAGACGCAGGAGTGAGCTTGGATCTCACACGGAAAATGATGAGATGGTTAGAAAAATTTCAAGTTTTACTACGTTCTGTGACAAACAATCTTCTATGAAAAACAATGAAGTAAAAATTTATTTTCCACTTCTTGAATAAAAGAAAAATAAAAATTTAATTTGTTGATAAGTCTCTGAATATTTACAGTAAGTACTTGATAACGAGGCTGGAAGTATGAATTAAACGGTGGCTTGACACCTGATGTGGTGCAAACTCAGTCCAATTTAAAGTACCGCTTTAAATAAGTGGTTAAAGCCAGCTAGAAGAAGTAATGCTATTAATATTTAATGATTAAGATTTAAGGTTTTTAAAAATTATTTTATTTATAATAATATATGACATTTTTAACAGATAAAATATAAAAAGTAGAAAAAGTGTGAATTGAATAAGTATTGTTAACCATATGAATTGAAATCAACGACGAAAAATAACTCTTCCTCATACAAATTTTAGACCTCAAATCTCTCCTATTCCTCTGCTTAGCAACTAGTTTGTTGGTGAAGGTTTTGTTTGATGAGTTAAGTTCAATCCAACTTCTTTCCATCCCCTGCTCCTTTTCTATAAATATCTAAGTAATTCTGAAAATAAAAGAAATTGAATTGATCTAAATGAAATACTATACACAAAATTTTTTTCTTCAAACTGTGCTGTAGAGTAAAAATTATTATTTTTGAAACTATTATTGTTTTACCCAGCAAAAACTTTCAATCCATTCTGGATCTAAATAAGAATGGGTTTCTGCCACTTTGACCCTTTTCTTTTTTTCCCTCTAATAGAGTTAGACAGGGTGCAAGTTTTCATTGCCTCGTCAGTGAAAATTAATGTTAACAGTCCTCTGGCAAAGCTTCTCAAATCGCTGGTCGAGCCTTTTAAATTTTTAAACCTTTGAGTGTTAACATAGATACCCCTCTGAGGTATTAATTCCGAAGTGCCAGCTGATTCGTCGTCAGGATAGCGCAATGTCAATTGAGTGTCCGATGGCGTCATTTTCTTTAGAAGTAGGTTTCGCGGAGAACCATTCCTCGTCGATTCCTGTGAAATTTTCTCAATTTTTCGTTCTCCATCATCAGACGACATTGAGCTCGTTATACGTAAGCCTTTCATTGAATTGAATTTAATCAATTTATTAGTTGTTTATTATATATTTGAAAATAAATATTGTTCTTACGTTTGCGACGTTTATCTTGAAGTGGCGAAATCGGTGAACGACTCACAGTAGACATAGCCCGTGATGAACGATTTTGTACATGAGACTCATCAAAACATAAATTTTCAGAATCAACATCTCTCTTTGAACGTATGTTTGTTGAGGAAGAGTGATCAATAAGCGATGGTGATAATTGGTACTTTTCGTATGCGGAGCGATCATTTCGGAGTAATTCTGATGGGATCTCATCAAATTCAGGGTCGGCGATAGCTGCGTATTCACGTACTGTTGATTGCTTGACGATATTAGTAAATCATAACGATCATTCACTGATGATGATCCATTTTTGTGCGACATTGGTTGGTTATAATATTCTTGATTTGGTTTGTAAGGTTGACGATGAGAAAATAAGCTGAAGACAAGTTATGTTGATATGTTGAGATTGTTCTGTAGATTTACTCATTGATCCAGGTGGTAAATCATCAGAGTACATTGCTGGAAATTAATTAGGTTAAGTATGTCAAATGTATAAACTATTGATAAAAAAAATACTTGGAAAAGTACGAATCTGACTCTGGCACAGTGAAGGGATTGGTAATTGTTGAACATTTTTAGTCGGTGGATTTTGATTATTATTATAATTAGTTTTTACTTTCTGTACAGGATAGAGGTTTTGGCAATTGGTTAGATAAGTTTTGAGTGTTAATAATTTTCGGTTTAGGGCGGCTTAACATGGATGAATCATTATGATAAAATGAGGTCGATGGTGGATTTCGATGATATTCGGAATTCTGTTGACGTGTGTCTGAAAATTTTTTTATTTAATAAAAAACATTATGATAAAATTAAATACAAATTACCACGTAGAGCTAAAACTCTACTCTGGTGTACTGCTGAAGCTGATGAAATTTGTCATTGACAATTCTCTAATGAATTATTATTATCATCAGAAGTGAGACATTCCAAAGAGTTAGAAAAAGGATTCGGAAACTGGAATGGATGATGTTGCTGTAGATCAGTAGGATGTTCAATTGAAAGCTCTTGTGAGTTAATCGCATTATTTGTGTTTGAAGAGGTAACAGGAGAAAAACCGAGGAAATCTATTATATTATTTGTTTTAAATATTGCGTCAGTTAACATTGGCTTTAAATCGTTAACCAAAAAATTTGTGCAATTCTAATTTTTGTTTGTTAAACGCCTTTTGTTCCTGAAAGTTAATTCTCTTTAAGATAATTACAAATAAAAATAAAATAAAATATTACGTTATTTGCTTTTGAGATTCTTCATTATATTCTTGAGTGAATGGTAGATTAAATCTCCAGTGCGGTTTATTTTTTTGAAGATAGTCCATAGTTCGATAGCTGTTGACACGTTGGGCTTCTTTTTGCGGATCCTACGTAAAATAAGCAAGAGTTGAAAAATAATCATGTAAATTAAGGTCAAATAATACTTACTTTCTGATTAATTTTTTTCCCTTTTTCTGCTGGTTGTACAAATTTTTTTTGACTTAATTTTATCAGGGAGTACTTTACCGTCAGATTTTCCTTGAACTTTTTCTCTTTGTAACACAATTTTATCCAATTCATTTTGAAGTAATTTTTCTGATCCTTAGAATATTAATTTTATTATTTAAATAACTTAACAACTATCTTGAATATAAGACAAAAATGTCATTAAATCTAGTTTATTAACAGTAAAAATAAAAAATAAAAAAAATAACCATTTATTAATATGTAAGAGTACTCACAGAGACATTTTTATAACTATTCGCGTTTAATAATTTTTGTTTTCTTTTTGACTCACATTTTCAGGATGATGGGGACACTTTAGATCCCTACCGTTATGATCGCTTCACTCTCTTGGACGATTGATTTCAATTCTCGTATGTAAAAACGGACATCATATTCTGATAATTGTAAATATTTTGCATTTTCAATTATGTAAAATGTAAATTCAGAGTAAGTAGGTTTAAGGTTAAGTTGTTTAGTTTTTGTATACTCGCAGATTACTATAATAAATGACTATTGTTTTTATTAACACTATCGTTTGCTTTTAATCGACATTGATATTATTATATATTGTATGTGTTATAAATTTATCACTTTAATAACTTAGACTATAATCCATAATAATAATAATAAATAGTAAAAATGAGTAAACGATACTATAAATATCTCACTGATCCAGATAAATGTAAGAAACATTTACCGTACTTATGATTTGAATGCAATAATTTATTTTTACTTTATTTTACATAGCATGTACCTCGAAGAACAAAAAATCGAGTAATAAAAGAGGAAAGAAGAAATAACTGACATTAAACAAAATATTTTCAGACAATAAGTTACAAATTTTTTGCGAGTGAGATTATTGAAAGGAAAATAATTTAAATGATTCGAATAATAATAATTGTGAAGAAAAATATTGGTTTGGCATCTCATATTCCTCAAACAATACTGGCGCCTCATGATGATGATGATGATGATTCTTCTAAGAAATGAAAGTGAAGATGAAGATGACAATGGCGTGGTCAGAAAAGCCCCTTGTACAACACCACCAATCAATTGTGGTAATTTCATTTTTAAAATTCTAGAATGCTCACCGACGAACTCACTGGACTGCGCAACAGAAGAAATTTTTACAATTGCTCAATAATATTTTACCTCAACCAAATAATGTCCCTAGAAATGCAATATCACCCTTAAAAAATTTTTGAAGTCTGAGAGACCTTCCTTTTGACACCGCGGATCAATAAACATGTAATCTCAGAAGGATGTGGGCATTATAGAGGTGAGTTTCATACTCATCAAGCATGATTCCTATGTGTGAAGATTGTCAACGAACTTCAAGAGTAGATGTTTTCGTCGAATATGATATAATTCCAACCTTAAAAGATTGTTTTGAGCGAAGAAATTTGTATTCGTTAATAGATAAAAATGAAGAAATGAGAAGAGACCAAGATGACTTATTAACAGATATCATGGATGGAGAACAGATAAAAAAAAAAAACTAGACTGGCTAATATGAAAAAATACGATGATTTTTAATGTGGAATCTCGACGAAAGCTCCAGTATCAAATAGTTCTAATGGTCAATTGTGGCTCGTTCAACTTCAAATATTAAATATTAACGTAAAAATTCGCCGGTCCTTTCAAATAACAGCTGGTTTATACTACAGTTAAGTCATCAAAAGCCAAAAACGACTTCGTTTTTGACACCATTGGCCTACTCTTCAAAATTTATTTGATTGGCGGGTTTTCATGGAACCATCCTCAAGAAGCTGGAATCACCACAGCATCGCCATAGCTTCAATAGTTACGTTTAGATGCTCCTGCTCGAGAGCTGTGATGGAAATAATGCTTTATAACGGCGCTTTCAGCCGCCCATACCAGAACATCCAGGACAAACTTTGTGCTATTGGATCTGGTCACAATCACTCATTTACTTTTTAAAAGAATACCCTCCGCGTACAGATGCTAGCATTATCCGCCGATGTGCTGAAACTGCTTTTTTAATGAAAATCGTGAGCATATGAGAGGTATCAAAAGGAGTTTCCATCGCTGGGTTAATACCATATTTTGATCTCTCTATTGGTTTCGTTCTCGAGTATATGCACGGGCCTCATTGGCGTATTTTAAATCACCGATTCAAATCTGGTCACCGACGTGTTTTTGAAAAGGGATGTTTAAAAATACAAAACCGTGAAATAAATGACATCCGTGTTCCTGATAACATCCACAGAGTACCAAGAAACCTGAAGTATAAGTCTTTTTACAAGAAAGCTCTGAAATTTTGAATCTTTTGTTTACTTTATTTCCCTATTTTACCATGAGGAAAATTAATTGAAAGTCACTACGAAAACTTTCTTCTTCTCGTTAAGGCAACGGCAATTTTTTTACAAAAACAGATCAAGACAGAAGAAATTGATGCAGCCAGCAAACTTATTCTCAGAAGTTTTGGCACAGGATTTGAAAGACTATATGAAATCGAATAAATGAATCTCTTTATTGTTCACCAACTTATTCATTTATCACGTTTCGTCAGATTATGGGGTCCACCACCAGGCTGGTCAGCGCCTTCATCTGAAGATGGGAATAGAGAAATTTCTTGAAGTGCATACACGGTCCCAATAAAATAAATCTAGAAATTGCGAATACAATGGAATTACTTAATGCAAAGAATGCAACTTGTTCGCCTTAACCGTGGAAAAAATAGAGGTATCAGTTAAAATTATTATGACGAACCTATTGGTTAATAAATTAGTTGGCTGGCATTCAGTACTGTTAGCGGCTACATAACGAAACTTTGATAGACGCTTGACATTCTAGAAAGCGCGCAGCATTTACACCATGCCAGAGCAACAATTGATTCCAAAATTTATAGTTCGGAAAACATTCCTCAGAGAAAAAAAAGGTGCAACCTTTGTATTTCATGGAATAACAATCAATGCAGTAGCATTCACTTTTTTGGCGGTCTTTTAGAAATTTTTCATTTGGCAATTGGTACTGGAGAATTGATTCCCCTGCTCTATAGACTCTATTATAGTGACCATAACTGACGAAAAGAAAACTCAATTAGATTACATCACAGAAATTCGAGAGACGTGTTTCGTTTAGTAGCGGTTCAACTTGATGACATCGGAGGAAAAATTTTAAAAGTAAAAACTGGCGTTTGTTTTGCTAAAAATTTAAGTTTACAAAGCCAATTTTGACAAAAACGTATTGTAAACATTTATTGACCTGTAAGTTAAATCGAATAAAAATGTTATGCAGTAATTAAGTGTATTAATGATTATTCTTAATAAAATTTAGATTATTTATTAAGCAAAATTATCTAAACTAAGAATTTAAAGCTTTTCAGTTTACATTATAATGCATTATATTGCAATATAATCTAATTATATTACAATATAATCTGATTATATTCCATTATATGCACAAATTATTATATTCAGATTATATTGCAATATAA
>NW_025403948.1:0-6277 GCF_020080835.1 Cotesia glomerata
TTTATATAATTTATACTATATAAAATAACCATTGAAGAAATTAAAAAAATTGTTCTAATAAATAAAAATCTTATTCAATCAAAATAATAAATTAATTTAATTAAAAAAATATCTTTTATATAAATAGATCATTCATATAAAAAATTTAATTTTTTTATTAAAAAAATTAATGATAAATTAAAATTTAATAATCTTAATATTAATAAATTAAAACTTAATAAAAAATAAATTATTTAAAAATTAATTTAAAAAATTAATTTTTTTAAATAAAACATTAAATTTAAATTTAAAATAATAAAATTTAAAGGAATTCAATGCAAAATAATAATAAAAAATTCTTTACAATTAATTATTTTAAAATTAAATAAATTAAAATTCAATTTTCCATGTTGAGAAAAAGAAAAAATTATAATAGAATAACAAGAACTAAAAAATGTTAATATTAGTAAATATAAAATTATATCATATGATCATATAATTAAACTATTAAATATCATAATTTCTCTAATTAAATTTATTGATGGAGGTGCTGATATATTAATAATACAAATTAAAAATCATCACAAACTTAATGAAGGTAAAATATTAATCAAACCTTTATTAATATTTAAAGAACGAGAATAAGTTCGTTCATAATTTAAATTTACCAAATAAAATATTGTTGATGAACATAAACCATGAGCAATTATTATAATATAACTACCTAAATAACCCCAATAATTTAATGTTAATATTCTACTTATTAAAGATCTTATATGAACAACTGATGAATAAGCAACAATAATTTTATAATCATTAATATTTAAACACATTATTCTTGCATAAATTCCACCTATTAAACTTAAATTAATAATATATAAATTAAAATTTATAAATAAATTTTTTATAAAAATTATTAAACGAATTAAACCATAACTTCCTAATTTTAATATTACACCAGCAAGAATTATTGAACCTCTAACTGGAGCTTCAACATGAGCTTTAGGTAATCATAAATGAAAAAAATATATAGGTATTTTAATTAAAAATGCTAAAATTAATATAATAAATGATAAATAATTTATTAAATAATAATTTAAATTATTAAATAAATTTATATTTAAAAATATAAACATTAAAGAAAAAAAATTTTTATAAATTAATATAATTATTAATAATAAAGGTAATGAACCAAATAATGTATATAATAATAAATATATTGATGATTGTAATCGATCAATTTGCAATCCTCATCCTATAATTAATAATAAAACTGGAATAATTCTTCTTTCAAAAAAAATATAAAAAAACAATAAATTTATTGATAAAAAACATAATATTAATAAAAATAATAAATTATTTAAAATAAAAATAAAATATAAATTATATTTATTTTTTAAAAAATTAAAATTTGCTAAATTTGATAAAATAATAATTCAAAAACTTAATAAAATTAAAAAATATCTAATATTATCATACATAAATATATAAAAAATTCTATTAAAATAAAAATTATTTAAATTTATTTTTATTAAAAATATAAATATAATAATTATTAAAATTAAATGATTTAAAAAAAAATATTTTTTTTTATATAAAAAATTTATAAAAAAAATCATTATTATTAATTTTAACATAAATTTTTAATTTGTTTCTTTTATATATAAAATTAATAAAATAATAAATACATAAGATTGAATTAATGAAACTACTATTTCTAAAAATAATAATATAAATTGAATAATAAAAATAAATAAATAAATTATTAAAAATTTTGAAATAAAATTTGCTAACAAAGTTAATAATAAATGACCAGCTACTATATTTGCAACTAAACGAATTGATAAAGTTAATGGACGAATAATATTTCTTAATAACTCAATTAAAACTATAAAAATATTAATATAAATGGTGTTCCTAAAGGAACTAAATGAATAAATATATGTAAAGAATTTTTTAATCAACCAAAAATTATATATCTTAATCAAATTCTTAAAGAAATCCAAAAAGAAAAAACTAAATGTCTAGATCTTGTAAAAATATAAGGAAATAAACCCATAAAATTATTAAAAACAAAAAATATAAAAAAAACTAATATATAAATTAAATTATTTAAATTAAAATTAAAATTTAAAATCATCTTAAATTCATTTCACAATAAATTTAATAAATTATTAAATAAATATGTTAACCGACAATTAAATAATCAATAAATTTGTGGAATTAAAAATATTCCAATAAATGTAGAAAATCAATTTAATGAAAATATATAAGTTGATGGATCAAAAATTGTAAATAAATTTAATATCATTTATTTAAATATAAATTATCTAAAATCAATTTATTTAAAAATAAATCTTTAAAAAATATTATCTTAATTATAAAATAAAAATTTACTAAAAACATTAAATAAATAAAAAAAAAAAAAATTATTAAAAATAATCAATCTATAGAAGATATTTGAGGAATATATATATATATATATATATATAATATTAGAAATAAACATTAAATTATTATAATTTGAATTAAAAAATCAATTCTTATTTTAAGATATCTAATAATTAAAAATATTAATTAACTTTAATAACTTTAAAATGACATTTTAATATTATATTTTAACTAATTTTTAATATTTAAAATAAATTAATATATTTTTGATTCCACAAATCAAAGTTTTTAAAATTAAACTATTTAAATTATTTAAAAATTTTAAAAATTAGTTTTAATTCAATTTATAAAATTGCTTAATTTAACAACCTCTAAAACAATAGGTATAAAACTATGATTTAATCCACAAATTTCTGAACATTGTCCAAAAAATAAACCAGAACGATTAATTATTACAAAAAATTGATTTATTCGACCAGGAATTCTATCAATTTTAATTCCTAAAGAAGGAATTGTTCAAGAATGAATTACATCAACTGAACTTACTAAACCACGAACTATAAAATTTTTAGGTAAAATTAATCGATTATCAACATCTAATAAACGAAAATTAGATATTAAATAATCTTTCAATATAAAAGAATCAAATTCAATTATAAAAAAATCTCTATATTCATATCTTCAATATCATTGATGACCTAAAATTTTAATAGTTATAAATGGATTAACTATTTCTTCTAACATATATAAAATATTTAATGAAGGTAAAGCTATAAAAATTAAAATAATTATTGGAATAATTGTTCAAATAATTTCAATTAATTGATTATGAAGAATATTCTTATTAATTAATTTATTAAAAAAAAATCAAATTATAATATATAAAATAAAAATTAAAATAATTAATAAAATTATTAAAATAAAATCATGAAAATAAATTATTATTATTATAATTAAAGAAAAAGAATCTTGAAAATTTATTAAAAATCATGTACAAATTTTTAAAAAAAATACTAAATATATTTTATTTATGAATCTTAAATTCATTGCACTAATCTGCCATTTTAAAAATTAAATTAATTTAATGAAATTTTTAAAGTTTCATCATAACTATGATCTAAAGGAGGATATAAATGTAATCATTCAATTGATGAATTAATAAATTTTACAAAAATTACAAATCGTTGTATAATAAATCTTTCTCAAATAATAAAAATAAATAAAAAAACACTAACTAATGAAATTAAAGAACCAATTGAAGAAAATAAATTTCAATTTAAATATATATCAGGATAATCAGAATATCGACGTGGTATACCTCTTAAACCTAAAAAATGTTGTGGAAAAAAAATTAAATTAACTCCAATAAATGTTAAATAAAAATGAATTTTTAAAAAATTTTCATTCATTATTAAACCAAAAAATATTGAAAATCAATAAATAAAACCTCCTAAAATAGCAAATACAGCACCTATGGATAAAACATAATGAAAATGTGCAACAACATAATATGTATCATGTAAAACAACATCAACAGAAGAATTTGATAAAACAACTCCTGTTAAACCACCTAAAGTAAATAAAAAAATAAAACCTATTGTTCATAAAATACTTAAATTATTAATTAATTTTACACCACTAAATGTAGCTATTCATCTAAAAATTTTAATTCCTGTAGGAACAGCAATAATTATTGTAGCTGAAGTAAAATAAGCCCGAGTATCAACATCTATCCCAATTGTAAATATATGATGAGCTCAAACAATAAATCCTAAAAAACCAATTGTCAATATAGCATAAATTATTCCTAATATACCAAAAGTTTCTTTTTTACCCCTTTCATTAAAAATTATATGAGAAATAATACCAAAACCTGGTAAAATTAAAATATAAACTTCAGGATGACCAAAAAATCAAAATAAATGTTGATAAAGAATTGGATCCCCTCCACCTGATGGATCAAAAAATCTTGTATTTATATTTCGATCAGTTAATAATATAGTAATAGCACCTGCTAAAACAGGTAAAGATAATAATAATAAAATTGCAGTAATAAATACAGATCAAGAAAATAAAGATATTTTATCTATATTAAATAAATTTGAACGTATATTTATAATAGTAGTAATAAAATTTACAGCACCTATAATTGAAGATGCACCAGCTAAATGTAAAGAAAAAATTCCTAAATCAACTGATATTCCCCCATGACCTAAAATTAATGATAAAGGAGGATAAACAGTTCAACCAGTTCCAACTCCTACATTAATAAATCTTCTTATAATTAATAATATTAAAGAAGGAATCAATAATCAAAAACTTATATTATTTATTCGAGGAAAAGATATATCTGGAGATCCTAATATCAAAGGAATTAATCAATTCCCAAAACCGCCAATTATTACAGGTATAACTATAAAAAAAATTATAATAAAAGCATGAGAAGTTACAATTCTATTATAAATCTGATCATTACCAATTAATCTTCCAGGTATTCCTAATTCTAAACGAATTAATAATCTTATAGAAAATCCTAATATTCCTGATCATAAACCAAATATAAAATATAAAATTCCAATATCTTTATGATTTGTTGATATTAATCATTTTATCATAATATATATACATATATATATATATATATATATAAATAATATTAAAGAAAATTTAAATTCTTTTAAATAAATTTACAATTTATTACTTAAATCAGACATAATATTTAAATTAAATATTTTATTAGTTTAAAAAAAACATTAAATTGCAAATTTAAAATTAATTTTTATTATAAAATTTATAAAATAGTTTTATATATTAAACTTTGAAAGTTTAAAGTTTACATTAACTTAAAATTTTAAATTAATTTAAATAAAATACTACTATAAATAAATTTATAATAGAAAATAAATAAAAAATTAAATTAATAATAAAATCTTTTTTATAAATTATTAATATAAAATTATATTTAAAATTATCATTAAATAAAAATATATTATTAAATAATAATCGAATATAATAATATAAAAAAATTAAAGAAAAAAAAATTATAATTATTAAAATAAAATAATTTGATAAAAAAGAAATTTCTAAAATTGATAATCATTTAATTAAAAAACCAAAAAAAGGGGGAATTCCTCCTAATGAAAATAAAATTATAAAATTAAATTTTTTATTAAAAAAAAAACTTAATTTATTTAAATCATTTAAATTTAAAAAATTTAATTTATTAAAAATTATAAAAATTCTAAAATTTATAATTAAATAACTTATATAATAAATTATTCATAAATTTAAACTATAAATTAATAATATCAATATTCAACATAAATGATTAATTGAAGAATAAGCAAAAATAATTTTTAAATCAACAGAAATAAATGCTTTAAAAATACTAATAATTATTGAAATAATTAAAATAATTATAAAAATATTTAAATTAAAAATATAAAATATAATTAATATAGGAATTAATTTTTGTCAACTCGATAAAATTAAACATCTAATTCAATTTAAATTTTTTATTAAATCAATATATCAAAAATGAAAAGGAGGTATTCCTAATTTAATAAAAATTATTAAATTTATAAATAAATTTCTAATTAAAAATAAATTAATAAAATTTATAATAATAAAAAATAAAAAAATAGAAGAAGATATTGAATTAATTAAAAAATATTTTATTGATAAATCATATATATTTAAATTATTTATAATAATAAAAGTTAAAAATAAAATTAAATTTAATTCCATATTAATTCAAATTCTAAAATAAGAATTTATTGAAAAACATATAATTGGATTAATAAATAATAAAATTAATAAAATTAAATTATATTTTATATTAAAAATTTATAAATTAATGTTTAATGCATAAAAATTTTTGAAATTTTTCGAAATAGAATATATTCTA
>NW_025403949.1:0-6249 GCF_020080835.1 Cotesia glomerata
TCTTCACCAATTTTGTATACAGTCCATCGTATACGCACTGACAGCTGCTTGCCTTGCTTTTTCATATTCAGCATCAGGTTTACCATATAGTATATTTTCCATTCTTGAACAAGAAAACATCATGTGATCTTGTGGTACTAAACCAAACAATGACCGGAGGTCATTTAGCGCAATTGATTTGATGTCATGCCCATCGATAGTAATCCTGCAGTAATGCTGCCTTTACTTGGATCGTAAAAACGGAGCAAAAGCTTTAAAATGGTGCTCTTTCCACTATCAGATGGTCCAACAATTGATACTGATTGGCCGACCTCTATAGAAAATGATACATTATTTAATGCTGCCCTATCAGAATAAAAAAATGTTACATCGTTAAACGAAATTCCTTTTTAAACACTAACCTTACCCAGAAAAAGTAGACAGGTAGTTAAGACGTTTTTGGAGAACGGTGCTAAAAACACTCGAGCAAAAGCACCTTTTTCTTGTTTGAGTGTTTGTGATCTTTAGTTATTCACAGAATTGTTGATTATTCAGTGAATAATCCTCTTTTTCTTCTTTGTGACATACTGACATACTGACATACTGACATACTGACATACTGACATACTGACATACTGACACATTGACACATTGACACATTGACACATTGACATCATAGTGAGATTAAAGTTCGAAGGTCTTCTATGTTGATAGTTGTTGGTGGTCAAAAAGGTGGTTGTGGAAAAACAACCATAGCTACAAATATAACAACGATGCGTGTTATCAAAAAAGTGGATGTTCTTCTCTATGATATTGATCCTCAAAGAACAGCTACTCTGTGGGCTTCTCGTCGAGATGAGAATAGTGATTTACTAAGAGTTAGCAGTAGTCAAAAGGTCCTAGACAAACGAACGATTAATGTTGGTACGGTAATTAGAAATGAATTACGAGCCTTACAGTCGAAATATCAAGATATTGTTGTTGACGCAGGTGGTGCTGATAATGAAGCGTTAAGAGCTGCTTTGTCATTAGCTGACTTAGCTATATTTCCTATTGTTCCTTCTGAGTTTGATATGTGGACATTTGAAACTCTGAGCAACTTGGTTGCTAGTGTTCCAGGGAATCTAAGCGCAAAAGTGTTACTTAATAGAGTGAGTACTAATCCAGTTACAGCTAAAAAAGAAATCGAAGACTGTGATGATTTCTTAAGTGATTTTGATAACCTAACGAGGTGTGATAATTTCTTAAGTGAACGAGTTGCAGTTCGGCGTGCTTCTGGCAAAGGTATGGCTATTGTTGAGTATAAACCAGCCGATACAAAGGCAATTGAGGAAATGGAGTCTGTTTACAAAGAGGTTTTAAATGTCCAAGTTAATGTCTAAAAGGATTCCCAAGGTTTCAGAAAGCAGATTGGATGAAACTCCTAGTAACTCTACGATAGGTTGTACAAGGGATGATCAATGGGCAAATGCTTTCATAAAAAAAATGGAGCAAACGCATAGACTTACGGTAAGATTGCCGCTTAATTTGCATCAGGAATTAAGAAAAATAGCATTTGAAACTAAAACTAGTAGCACTGCTATCATAGTAGAAGCAATAAGAAAGTACTTAAACTGTGAATAACCTCTCTATAACTCTTTCTTCCTTTATAGTGATAATATAGGGGTACTTTCGACTTCTTTAATAAGAATATACTATAAGAACTATAATATAAGCTTTTATATATTGTATTGTGAATAACTTTTTAAAATTAAAGAAAATGAAAGGATTTTATTCTACTATTTTTTAAGTAAAAACAATTTCCTAATACTAAAACTAATATAATTGTCGCACTTTTCGTTGTTTTTTTCAATTAAGCATAAAGGGGGTCACTTCGGGGCGAAACTTTACCATTTTTAGTTTTTATCCAGGTGGCCCAACTCCTTGTAGCTCGCAGAGTTTGTCGTAATCTTTCAGAACATCAAACGGATTTTCTCTAAGGCAAGATAGTATATATTCTACCTCCCTCATTACTTTCTTTCTGTTTTTGACGTATTTCTTCGTGAATAAAAACGAAAAATGCCGGCGCGCGATCAAGAAAAAGTCTTTCTCCGTGTCGACACCTATTTTGATCATTCTATCTTTGAACCTGTTGAAAAGAAGTTTTAGCCGGCGCTGCAGCTCTTTCCTGATGTATATCTCAAGAGAAGCTCCTCCTCGCTCGCTCAGCAGCCTGATGCGATACAGATTCGATCCCTGGACCGTTCTGAATATTTGATATACTTCCTCTGGCGCTACTCCCTTCTTCAGCAGCTCTTCCTCTCTCTCTTCACTTGTGTTTTTTATTATCAAATCTATGTGGTGGTCCACTTTTTCTTTCATGCTCATCTTGCTGTAGAGATGTTCATCGAAGGTGATGAATAAATTACAAATATATACCTTTATTGATATAAATTCACAGTGATTCTTGAACTTCTTCAGAACTTTTTCTATTGCTTTCTCTCTAATTGCGAGCACATCCGGTGCTTTCGATGTTTTTAAATCGCGAAACTTCTCTTTTACTACTCTGACAAAGTATTTTTCCGCCGCTTTTTGCGCTGAACTGGAAAAAATTTTCTTTGCTTTGTGTGGACTAAAAGCCTCTAAAAGATAAGTACTATGTTCCGGAGGAACAGAAGTGCCATTTTTAAACCATCTCACTTCCTTGTTTTTTAAAACTTGCAGTAGTTCACTGCCAGTGAGACGCGTTTCATCGTCGAAAGTTCTCGTCGGAAGTTTGCGCTCAATTGACTTCTCTCGCGCTTTTATTCGCCTTCTAGAGCCTATTTGCGCCTGCACATGCTTGCTGTTTACATTAACTATGTGAATGCTTCCTCGTATGCTGAAGTTGTGATAGACATAATGATGCGAAGTCAAGCTTTTTTTTGCTTGACTCTTTTTTTCGTTTTGGTACTCTTTATTTTGATTTCCTTTCATAGGATGTTAGTAGTTTTTTTTGTTGGCGCTTGAATTCTACTAAAAAATAAAATGAGTGTAAAGGGCAGAGGTGCCCTTACACAAATTCCCTTAAATTTTAAGCTTGATTTCTACTAGAAATGGTATGCTATAGCATATTCTATACCATGTAAAGAATATTAATTTTTCGTTATTTATCATAAAAATTTAAAGTTAAAGGGTTGACTTAGCATATTCCGTAATGTCATAATAAATTTATTGTGGCATTAAATACGGGGGTTAGTATGTTAAATGCTTTTAAGAAAATCAATTTGGTCAAGTAAAAAGAAGTTTGGGAAACTTTAGTTCCACTTTTTTCTTGATAAGGGTTTTAGTAGAAATTCTGTAAGTGACTTTATTCCTGGTAATACACATGGCTATCACTTTTCAGATAAGGATTCGTGGAAGAAATTTTCTTCTGGTTATTTTCATGTTGATATGCTGGGCAATGGCAAATTGGCCTATGATATGAATTATCGTAAACGTCCCTATAATTACGGGATTTGTTACAGATGAAACAAAAAAAGAAGTATTAAGAAAAATAAAAGATAGCGGTTTAAAACTAAAATTTTTATGTCTTGAACAACATGTAGATGAAAATGGAGTTGCTTTTCCTTCCATAAGGCTTGAGTGGTTTGAAGGTAAAAAAGAAATCAACTTGCTAGACTTTTTGAGTGGTAAATCATGCAATGAACTAGGTATTACAACAGTTACTCTTTGCTCTCCTGACGATAATAAAACGAGAGGAATACGTTTGTCCCTTTGTGAGGATGGAACAAGAATATATGAGGTAGCTCATGATTCATATGAAATGACTATAAATTGGGAAGTTGAAGAGGAGGAAAAGAATGTAAGATCAAAGTTCTTATTCATTCTGACAAGCCTGTCGAGTTTATTGAAAGAAATGGTATTACTGAAGAACAGTTGCAAGCAAATACAGAGGTAATATTGGGTCCTCAAGGTAAAAGCAAAAACCTTTGTATGAAGCGTTAGCGTCACAATTGCACAAGAAAGTTCTGAGGGAGGTAAAGCTTTTATCTGAAGGAGCTAATAAAGTAGAGGATTTTATAGCAAAAAGTCCAGAGGCAAGGTTTGCACTTAAAGAATTGGGCTCACAGGTGCAGCAGGAAAAATATCCTGAAAAAGAGTTAGAGCAATTAGGAGGTTCATGGGGAAGGCTTTTACCGCATATGCCAGATCCGACTAAATGGGATATTTCAGAAGTTGTGGATCAACTTGGAGGTCCTTCTACAGATTTAAGAGAAGTGAAAAATACATTATTACTTAAAAAGGTTTAATATCTGAGAAAACACTAAATCCAACTGGGATAGTAACTTGCCAAAGTATTATGTTTTACTGTATACTAGTTTAGTATTCTTTATAGCTTTAAGGGTTTAATTATGAAAGATTTTAAAAGAAATGATGAGAGTACCTCGTGTTCAAAGTATAATCAAAAAATTTCTGAGACACAGGAAGAGAAAAACGCAAGGTTTGTTATGGAAGGGAAGCTTTCTCTGAGAGAGCTAGAACAGTTAGGGGGTTCATTACCTTCTTCGTTCGTGAATTCAAGCACATACTTTGCTTTACAGACTTCGAGCAAATCAAAGTAGTTTAACCATAAAAGATCTCTTCTAAGTTTAGGGAGAGATCTTTATTGGCAGGAAAATGTTGTATAATTACTGATAAACTTCGGTAAAACTTATGGCGGATTCAAGGATTAATGTAACTTTCAGTCATGAAACCTCAGGTGTCTTTGCTGATTTAGCTAAAGCTACTAAAGAAACCTGTTCAAGAATTAGCAGAAAAGTTAATTAGAAGAGCGATTGACGAAGTGGGAAGATATTGCACTATCTCAAATTGTTGATGAATGTGATACTCCAGATATGGATATGATTAGAAGTAAGGACATAGACTGGAATACAGTTCTAAAAGATGGAGCATAAGCTCAAATACGATATTATCTATTCAAAAAATATTCTTAAGAAAGATCTTCCACGCATCTCAAAAGAAATAAGGTCAAGTATCATAAAAGCCATAGAAAGAGCCAGACTGGCAGTTGATCCAATGAAATTTGAGGTAAGAAACCGTTATATGGTAACTTCAAAGGACACAGAAGGGGTAGAGTTGATTTAAATTACCTACGCATTGTTCATCGTGTGGACGTTATAAGGAAATACAAAGTAATTATTGTTTCAATAAAAAGCACTAGAAGTGTTGTTTATAAGCAAACAAAAGTTATCAAAGATTTATTATAAGTCAAAAGCATCTCTTCTAAGAAGTTTAGGAGAGAGATCTTTTATTGAAAAATTCAGGAAAATGTTGTATAATTACTGATAAACTTCGGTAAAACTTATGGCGGATTCAGGAATCAACGTAACTTTTCAACAGTGAAATTTCTAGAGTGTCTTGCTGGGCTGGCTAAAATAGAGAAACAAGCCCGTTAAAAGCTAGTAAGAGGAGCTGATGCAAGAAGCAATTGAAAATGAGGAAGATAAAATATTAATTGAACGTGCTGCCTGCTAAGACTTTTAATGTTCCAGGTGCAGAAAGCAGTTGATCTAAAAAAGACGTCAGGAGTGGGACTAAGCGCTATAAAGATTAAGTTCCCTAAAAAATGTTAGTAAGAAAAAGGGGACATCTACCAGCTCTTCCAAAAACAATAAAGTTAAGAATTGAAGAAATAGTAAAAGAACGCCCCTTTACAGTTAACCCGGCAATTGATCTTGGTGAATCGTTTGCGTTACAAACTCAAAGCGACTTCACAGAAAAGGAATAAGAACTTTGGCAGATTATCGTAGTTATGTGTCATGTAAATGCTTTTGCAAAAAATGTAGTATAGCAAAGTAACCATTGTTTCAATAAAACACAGGAAAGACATTTACGAATCCCCTAGATTTAATATCCTACCAGTATTAACTTCGGATAAGCGAACTTTGTAACTTTGCCGGTTGAGCCACTTCTGTTCTTTGCAACACCCGTTTTATCTCCAGTTCGTTATTGGAGCCTATTTTATGTAGTAAGCTGTCTATACTTATTGAGGCAAGCAAAACTAATAATCACAGCTTAAATGCTTATTCGATGCTCCCTGACTCTCTTGGGTCTGCTAATTGCGGTCTTTTTGTTTTTGCCTTTCTTCTACTCTGCGACTAATTTGTGATAGCGCGACAACAGGAACTGCAAAGTCTTTAACGATGTTCTTTAATGTTCTACTTTGATTTCTGGCATCACTTCAAGCGTTCTGTTCTCTGTTCTTAGCTTCCCTGATCCTCTAAGCAGTTGCAAGTAGTCAATGTAGAT
>NW_025403950.1:0-6217 GCF_020080835.1 Cotesia glomerata
ACCCACATCAATTTCATATATTTTATATATTTATTTATATTATATATACGTACTAGAGCTGATACCCGCCCGCTTCGCTGGGCATACAATGTACTTTATGTTGTAACCTCAGATGAAAAACACAAACCAAAACGATCAACCTCAAATCACGACGCAGACTCAACTGGCATAAGTTTTGAATTAGCGAAAAGTGATTGTTTATGATAACCGGTGTTAGCTTGAGTATTAAATATATGAGAAAAGTATCCTACTACTAACAACCAATCAATCAACGGCCGTTAGTCAGTAAATCTGTCATTAGACAGATTTCCGCATCACCCATGACGTACTGTGTAATGAGATGCGTTCTCATTATAATAATGTTATCCTAAACATTTAGTCTAGACCGGATAGGTCAAATGGTAGAGTAGCCGATATGTCACCGGAAGGTTCTGGGTTCGAATCCCTGTCCGAGCTAACTCTGAATTTTCTCGCATATTCTGTAAACTCTTATTAAGAAGGTCCTTCCTATTTCTTTCTCAATCTCTTCCTCCTCCATCATTCTGTTGCGTGAATGTTGGAACGATTCACGCAATAATTATCCGTAACTCCTATTCTTTTCCGCTTCATAGTATTATTTAATTTTAAAAAATGTCAATAATTTTTAATTTTAAAAAATGTTAATAATAAAGTATTTTTCTCATATATTTAATACTTGCTAACACCGGTCATCACAAACAATCACTTTTCTCTAATTCAAATTTTATATTTATGATCTTTTTGAAATTAACCATTTGGTTTATATTTTTCATCTAGTGTTACACCATAAAAATTTATTGTATTCCTATCGAAGCTTGGCGGGTATCGTGCTAGTTATTAATAAATTCATACCAAATTAAGCGGTATTAAAAAATATATTTATTATTACTCATTTTATTAGAAATTATCTTAAATCGACCGTTTTTATAATAACTTAACGATATCGTTGTAAAATTTTAGAGAAGACGCATCGTATAATAATTTACCATTTTAATTTTAATCATTAAAAATCAGTATAATCATTTAACAATATCAACTTGATAATATTTATGTTTAATTTATCTGTGTTATGATATAACCGGAAAGTTCATCCTTCATGGCGATTATTCCAATACATATAAGTTATTTCAGTTATTAATGATTTAGCTTTTATTCTTTTCTTAAAAAACGTATGATTATGAATTCCTACTGTCCCAACAACAGTCAATCGATAAAATTTAAAAATCAATCATTTTGACAGTTATTATAGCAACGGTAACCATGATAACGGTAACCATGGTAACGGCAACCATGGTAACGGTGGTAACTTCATGGCAACGGTAACCACGGCAACGGTAAATCATAGCAATTTTGGTAACCATGGCAACGATAACCATGACAATGGTAACCATGGCAACGGTTGATTAGCGTGGGTGGTTGTAGGGGCCGGTTGAGTTCGGGATACTTACGGGTGCCACTCGATGGTTTTCTTAGATTAGAGAGGGTCAAAATGATATTTCTGCTCCCCAAAAAAAAGAGAGAGATATAGGGAAGGGGAAAGATTATAGGGCACGGAGGGGAGGAGAAGAATGAGAGGGAGGGAGGGAGAGGGCATATGTGATGGTAGACGAAAAATTCATTTTGGCTAGGGAATTGGTGTAAAATCCGTTCTTAGTGAGCGTCTACATCACGAATGGAGTAACTATGCTAAATTTCAAGTCAATCGGGGCGAATAAGCTTCAGAGATCTCGTGATGAGTGAGTGGTATTTTCGCTTATATATATATAGATATATGAAAAAAATATATAAAAAATGTATGTAGTATTCTCAAATGAAAGCTCTTGATGAGCTTTCCATCAGAGCATCAGAGCTTATATCTTAAAAAATATTTGTTATATATAATGCATATATGAAAAATATATCAAAAATGCATGTGGGTACCTCAAATGAAAGCTCTTGATGAGCTCAACATCCAGGATGAGCTTATATTTTTGACAACGTCAATATTTAAGAAAGTACGAGTGCAAATAATATAATGAATTTATTTTTATTTACTTTTGCTAGTAAATAAAGAACAAACCAACAAAAAGAACAAAATAATAACACAGCAGAGACTATGATAATAAACTTACAAGGACCCTTTTAGTGAAAACAAGGCTCTCTCGAGAGTTCAATGGTATCCGGGCATGTGGTTGCCCCTCGAGGTGGACCTAACACTCCTGCTCCTGGTGTGCGGAGGTGGTCCACCGAGACTCCCAGTGCCCAAAGTCGGCGTCTGGACAGTATCGATACTGGTGCTGGTGATGACCGCTGCTCTTGGATCCCGATGCCCAATCCGTCCCTGGCATTCCATCGTCCAGAAGCCTCTCCGTTATCCAGGATTAGCATCGCGACTCTGACCCAAACCCATTGTTGTCTTTCTATTTAATTTTTTATTTTTAATTTTAAATTAACTAAAAATAAATATAAATATTATTTATAATCTCAAGCACATTTCTTTCTAGATTTTTATTTTCCTCCTTGCTTTAATCTCTATCAGTTTATATTTAGTAATCTCCATATCCATACAATACTCCTCCATACTCTCTCCGCACTTTAAACTAAGTGAAAATGTCAGTCACGCTCCGAGGGTTCATTGATGCTCTTGCTCATGTATAATATTAATTTTAAATTATTCATATTTAAAAATAAATATCGCCATTAGGGTTTAATTTTGTTTAAAAAATGTCCACGTGATTAATGCCGGGCATTTTTGTTTTTTATTTATTTTTTCTTCACTTTAAAAACAAAAACACTTTTATTTTTATATTTGTACTGTTGCTTTTTATTATTGTTGTAATTATTTTTTACTGGGAGGCTCTACTCACAGGACACACGCTTTTACCAGGATTGTTTGTTGGCCAATGCACCATGCAATTATCAGGACACTGTAAACTGTACTGAACTTTTGAACACTCGACACTGGAGCTGTGATGCGACTGGTAATAATAACACAAACGAAAGTGCTAGTGCTGAATTATGAAAACAGGTGCGGATCCAGACTGGAGGATGTTTCACTAGGTTATTGTCATCACGACGCCAGCGACAGCAAGAAAAACGACTAATTTACGCAAAATTAAAAAGTACGCGCATGCGCAATGGTTATGTTGCGCAGTCGGTAAGTTTTTATTTATTTTAAATATTTAAAATATTTTTAGTTTTTTGTTAAAATTATTTTATGCGTATTTATTCTTTAAATTGTTTTTAGTTTTAATTAAAATTATTTAATGCATTTCTTCTTTTTAAAATTAAATTTTTAGTTTATTAAATTAGTAAGGATATTTTTTTTTTAAATGAAAAAAATGGGCAATCAATATTAAGAGGGAAGTAAATAAATTTTGTTTCCAGGATATTTATATGATGAAAAAATATTTGGAGTAGTCATTGCAAAGATCTTGAATTTGTACGTTTTCAAGGTTTCATTTCATTCTCACTGTTAGTTAATTTATTATAATAAATATTAAAGGCTACTTTTGGAAATATCTCTAGATACATAGTTAAGAAATGACCTTGTATCTTGGGAACTATTGACATTTTAAAAGATATAAAAGCTCATCCTGATATTACACTCATCGAGACCTTTTCATTTGAGGTACCCACATCAATTTACATATATTTCACCATATATTATATATATGTATTTATGAAAAATACATGTGGATGCCAAATGAATGGTCTCGATAATTAACTATCGAAAATGAGGTTTATATCTTAAAAATGTCAGCATAATTAAGCAATGACCTTGTAACTTGTGAGAAATATTGACATTTTTAAGATAACAAAGCTCATCTTGATGTTACACTTATCGAGACCTTTCATTTGAATACCCACATCAATTTTTCATATATTTTATATATTTATATATTTCACGCATACCATATATATGAAATATATAAAAAAATGCCATGTGGGTACTTAAATGAAAGATGTAATAACAACATCAAAAACTGAAGTTACTATCTTAAAAATGTCAACTCATCAAAAATTACATTGTATCTTGTCAACTATTGACATTTTAAAGATATAAGCTCATCCCGATGTTACACTTATCGAGACCTTTCATTTTAATTGCCACATCAATTTTTCATATATTTTAAATATTTATATATTTCACAAATACCATATATATAAAATAACATATAAAAATGCCATGTGGGTACTTAAATAAAAGGTCTCGATAGGTTTAACATCGAAATGAGTTTTATATCTTAAAAAATGTCAATAATTAAGAAATTCTATTGTGTCTTGTCAAATATTGACATTTTTGAAGATATAAGCTCGACCACACTCATCGAGACCTTTCAATTGAGTACCAGCATCAATTTCGCTGCTGTTTATATATTTTATATATATTATATATATATATATATATATATATATATATATATATATATATATATATATATATATATATATATATATATATATATATATATATATAATATATATAATATATTATATATATGAAAAATATATCAAAAATGCATGTGAGTACTCAAATGAAAGCTCTTGATGAGTGTAACATCAGGATGAGCTTATATATTAAAATATATATTATATATATATTTGTATAAATAAAAAATATATCAAAAATGCATGTGGGTACTGAAATGAAAGCTCTTAGAGATTATAACAGCGGGATGAGCTTATATCTTTAGAAACGTCAATATTTACAAAAGTACAGTGCAATTTAACAAAAGTCATTATTTAATAAACTAAAATTTTAAATTTTTATAGTTCACTAGTTACGGCAGTCACGTAGTGACTGCAAGGTTTCTAGTTTTTTTTAAATGACTTATAGTTTTTTTTTAATGACAAAAATTTTTTTATAATTTTATAACAATTAAATTATTTTAAAAACTAAACATAATTTAACACACTATAGTGTTTTTTAATTTTCTAAAAATTTAAAAAAAAAAAAAAAAAGAAATAAAAATAAAAAAATTAATTTACCTTTAACATTTTATGAAAATTCAATAATATATTAATTTATCAAATTAATAAATAAATTTATAAAATTAATAAATTAATTTATTAATAATTATTAATTTATAAATAAATAAATATAAAATTTATCAAAAAGTTTTTTTTATTACCAGAAGATAAATAAGTTCTTCTATGTTACCTGCCATTTTGTTCTATCCGCAGCGCATGCGCGCATGCGCGCATGCGCAAAAACATGAGACATCTTTAGCCAGTCAATAAAATCAAGGGTCAAACTGTATAAAATTCTACAATGTCTCCATATTTATTTATCACTTTGTTGTTTCCAATCTTAGTTTTTTTAAGTGGTGAAAAGAATTAAAATAATTAATTATAAATAATTAAACATGAATAAATCACCATTCAGTACACCACGTGGTCGTGGACAAAATGGACATCAAAAACCATACTACCGTAAGCAACGCGGCTACTGGGATAATAAAAATTCAAACCAAGTGTCTCCGACGAATAACAGTAGTCAAGAGGAGAAAAATTTAAACACCAGTGGATCCAGTGACGATTATATTCCTTTTAATAATAGCTTACCTTCGCCGTTCAACAAAGAGCTTGCCTTCACCCTCGCTGGCATCTCCACCAGCGGTATCCAACATCTTCGCCGTTTTTCCATGTGCAGAAACAGGGTGGTCAGTTTATGGCCAGCATCAGCGGTACTCGCTTGGGAATGAGAGTCCTAGTCATAGTCCACGTGGTCGGAGGAGTTTTAATCAATCTTTTCTCGGGTTTTAATAATAAATTTTTTTCACCTGGTTTTAATAATAGAACTCCTAGAGGAAGGCATTCCGTAAGTGTTTATTTTTTTTTTATATAATATTAAAATCAGCTGACTTAAAAATTTTTTTTTTTATTTTTATCATCAATTAATTATTTTAAAATATTATACTAAAGTTAGCTCACGTATGTTTATTTTATGACATTAAAGTTAGCATTTTTTTAAATAAATAAATTTGCTCGAAAAATTATTTCTAAAAAATAGAATTTTTAAGTTTTCTAAAGTAAACTAAAAACTAAAAACTAAAAACTAAAAACTAAAAAACAAACTAAAAAATGTTAATTTTTTTCTAATTATTTTTACATTATTTATTTGTTAAAAAATTCTTAAGGTTATAAAATATCTACTAAGTTAATTTTGATATTTATTTCTAAAAGTTGCATTTACAGTTTTTAGTTTTCATAAATT
>NW_025403951.1:0-34000 GCF_020080835.1 Cotesia glomerata
TCGAATGATTTTCGGTAATATCGTTTGTCGGGGGTTCTCGAGGTTCATGACGTCCTTCTGGGTTATACGAGAGCCCTTCCGCGTATTGTTCCGTGATTTTACGACGGACTACGACGTTAAATTTGTATCTGCTTAAATAAGAGCGCCATTTAGGTTGTCTTTCGGTGATAGTTACACTATCTCTTAGCCAGGTGATACAAGGGCTACTAGTTATTAAAGTAAAATGTTTTTGAAGGTACGGTCGGAACTGTTAAATCGCGTATATTACCGCGAGACATTGTTTTTCTACGTCTGTATATCGGGTTTCAGTGTCGTAAAAGACTTGTGAGGCACATGACACTATTTTCTCTCCGTCTCTTTCTAGGTCGTCGTCCCCTACTGCTGTCGTTTGACTGAGGATTCCTGATATTCCCGAGTCTGACGCGCTGACGGCTAGGATGAAGGGTTTGTTAAAATCTGGGTATTTTAGGAAAGAGTCTTCACAGAGGGCATTTTTGATATCATTAAATGCCATTTGTGCTTCATCGGTCCATATAAAAGGCTTTGTTTTTCGCGTAAGATCTGTTATGGGCTTAGCCCTTTCAGCGAAATTTTGGATGAATCTCCGATAATAATTTGCTAGTCCCATAAATTTCCTGGCTTCAGTATGATTTCTAGGTCGAGAGGCATTTTTAAGGGAGGAAACTTTTTTTGGATCTGGTCTTATGCCTTCTTTAGTAATCACGTGAACTAGATAATCCACTTCCGGACAGAGAAATTTACATTTTTCGGGTTGAAGCGTGAGACCTGCTTCTCTTAATCGATTAAAGAGTCGTTGAACTCTTACCCTATGCTCTTCTAGGGTTTTTCCATAGCTAACTAGATCATCTATGTAAATGAAAAGTTCCGTCCCTTTTAACCCGCTTAGCGTGGAGTCCATCATTCTCTGAAAGATAGACGGGGCACATTCTAGACCAAAGGGCATACAACAATATTCCCAGTGACCGTCTGGTGTAGAAAACGCCGTTTTTGGCGCATCTGCGGGATGCATTGGGATCTGGTGGAATCCCATGGCGAGATCAAAGACGCTGAAGAAATTTGCATCGCCTAATTGATCTAAAATATCGATAATTAGGGGTAGAGGGTAGGCATCCCCCCTGGTTATTTTATTTAATTGTCTGAAGTCGATAACCATTCTATATTTTTTTATAGAAGGATCATTAGATTTTTTTGGTACAATCTACAATGGTGAATTGTACGGAGAATTAGAATTTCTTATAATCCCTTGTTTTTCGAGATTTTCAACCTGCCTGGCGATTTCTTCTCGATGTTCTGGGGGAAATCGGTATTGTTTTATTCTCACCGGTTCATTGGTGATAGTTTCTATCCGGCAGGTGAAATTTTTCGAACGGCCTAGTTTATCTCCGGGAAGATGAAAAACGTCGTGATTGCTTCGAATGAGAGTCTGAACTTGCTCTCTTTCTTTCTCGTTTAGATGATTTAGAGGAATTTTCTGAATTATCGTCTGGATACGTTCTTCCGGATTAATTACACGACTGGTATTTTCTATCAAGGGGTCATCGGACTCGTCCCCGTCTGAGCAAGGGTTATCGAACTCGAACTCTTCAAGTGTTTGAGGTCCGATTTCTATGACAACTGGATTCGAGTTAAGATTAAGAACCATACACATAGCGTATCCATCCTCTACTTTGACAACAGCTTCTCCTCCGAGCACTCCATCTGGAAGATCCATTCGAGGGAGGTATCCTTCGCTCTTCTTGAAATCTTGGACGGGTATTGCTATTACCATTTTCATACGAGGTGGTATCGTATAATTCGAGGAAGGTGTTGTTTGAAGGCTAAAGGAGATTATTTTTGTAGGGCGAGATAATAAAGCTAAATTTGGTTATCGTAAACAATTTCAGACTTTTCGGTTTCAAGGAAGTTGTTTCCCAGGATTCCCACTGCAGGGAATGGTAAATCCTCGCGACAGACTTGGAACTCGACTTCAATATTAAGAATTTTTAATTTGGCTACTCCTAGAGTCTCGAAGGTACTGTCGCTTAGACCTCGGAATCTTCTAGCTTTTCCAATGTCGATAATTGTTTCGAAAACCGTGGATTAAATTTTTTTGTTTTGAATTTCTGACAAATTAGTCAAACAATGCCTCTTATAGGACAATAACTTTGTGGCTATGAGGTCTATCGATTAATTATAGGTCTGAAAATTTCCTGCATAGTCCACTTTATTGTGACATTAAATGTTTTTTTATAATCTCCGGTCGACACCGAGGATTGAATTATATAAATTTGAATTCGTGCCAAATCATTCGAAAAATACCTTTTATGGGCCTGTTACTTGGTGTAGATGGGGTCAATGGATCGATTATGGGTTTGAAAAACTTCCGTGGAGTATCCGCTACAATTTTTATTAGTAAACTATCTTAACCTCGGTGGTCACTGAGGATTGAATATATCGAAGTCAAATTTGTAACAAATAATCCAAAAAGCACCTTTTATGGGGCTGTAACTAGGTGTCCATGGGGTTAAGCGATCAAATATATGTCTGGAAATCTCCTGTAGAGTATTTTCTGATATTATTAAAAATTTTTTTTTTTAACTCTGGTGGAGACCGAAAGCTGAATTTTTTAAATTTAAATTTATGACAAAAAAGTCAAAAATCGCTTTTTATCGTGCTGTTACTTAATTTTTATGAGTTTAATTAATCGATTATCGGTTTTTGACATTAAGTTTTTTTTATATAATCTCTAGTAGACACTGAGGTTGGAATTTTTAAATTCATATTCGATCCAAATAATTTGAAAACCAGCCTTTATGGAACTCTTACTCTGTGTCCATGGGCTTGATCGATCGATTATGTGTTTGGAACTCATCTTTAGATTCGACTTTAGAGTGCCCATCTTTTTTCCTCCATAGTCTTTAATAGACACCGAGGATTGAATTTTTTGAGGAAAACTTTGTCATGAAAAAGTCGAAAAACGCCTTTGAAGGGGCTGTTCCTTGGAATCTATGGGGTCAATCGATCAATCATAGATCTGAGAATCTCTTGTCGAGTATTATCTACAATAATTGGAAGTTTTCTACCATAATCTTAGGTAAATACCGATAATTGAATTATTTGAAGTCAAATTTGGGACAAGCAAGTCAAAACACGCATTTGATGGGGCTGTTACTTCGTTTCCATGGCGTTAGTCGATCAATTATTAGTCTAAAAATTTTCTGTCGAGAATCCTATTCAATTTTCCAAAGTATTATTTCCTAATATCCAGTGGACAACAATAATTAAATTTTTTAAATTATAAATTGTGACAAATAAGTCAAAAAAAGAATGTTAGGGGGCTTTCACTTCATGTCTATGGGGTTGATTGATCGATTATCGGTCCGATATTCTCCTGTGAAGTATTCTCTATCATTATCAGGAGTTTTCTGTTTTAATCTCCAGTAGCAAGCGTGGATTGAGACTTTCAAAGCTAAACTTGGGAAAACTAAGTCAAAAAATGCTTTTAAGCGGTCCGTTACTTGGTGTCCATGAGGTTGATCGATCCATTATGGGTTTAGAAATCTTAAGTAGAGTCAAGTCTTGAATTACGATTAATTTTTTTTATAATCTCCGGCGGACACCGAGGATTGAATTTGTTAGTTTAAAAAATGTGATAAATAAGTCAAAAAAACCACTTTAATGGGGCTGTTACTTGGAGTCCATGCTAATGATCTATCGATTATCGGTTCGAACATTTTCTGTAGAGTCAACTATATTATATCCATATGTTTTTGTTCATAATCTCCAGTAGACAGAGAGGATTGAACTTTTCAAACTTAAATTTGTGACAAATAAGTCAAAATACGCTATAAATGGGGCTGTTACTTTGTGTGCAAGGAGGTAATCGATCAATTATTGGTACGGTAATCGTCTGTAGATTCTTCTCTATCACAACCATAAATGATTTTTTCATAAACTTAGGTGGATAACGATGATTGAATTTTGTAGAGTCAAATTTGTGATAAATAAGGAAAAAACGCCATTTATACGGCTGTTACCTAGTGTCCATTGGGTTGATCGACTGATTTTGGGTTAAGTAATCTTCTATAAAGTCTTCGTTATTATAACCATGAGTTTTTGTCATTTTTTCCGGTTTACACAGACAATTAGATTATCAAAATTCAAATTTGTGACGAAAAAGTCAAAAAACGTTTTTTATGGGGCTGTAACTTGGTGTTCATGGCGTTAATCATTTGATTATGGGTCTGATAATTTTCTGTAGTATTTTTTTATGATAACCATCAATTTTTTGGTCATAATATCTGGTGGACACGAGGATTGAAATTTTTGAAGTCGAATATGTGAAATATAAGTCATAAAACGCTTCTTTAAGAGCTGTTACTCAGTGATAATGGAGTTGATCGAACAATTATTGGTTTGGAAATCGTCTGTGAAGGATTCTCTACGATTGTCGAAAGTTTTTTCCCTTAATCTCCGGTAAACAACAAGGATTGAATTTTTTTAATTCAGATTTGTGACAACTAAGTCGAGATATGCCTATTACGGGGCTGTTACTTGGTGTAAATATGGTCGACGTTCAATTATGGGTTTTGGAATTTCCTGTAGAGTCTACTTTATGATAACCATGAACTTTTTGTTATAATTTTAGGTGGACATAGAGTGTTAAATTATTTCAAGTCAAATATGTGAAAAATTAGCCAAAAAGTCCATTTTATGCGGCTGTTACTGAATATGCATGGGATCAATCGATCGATTATGGGTCTGATAATTTTCTGTAGAATCTTTTCTATAATAACCATCAATTTTTGAGTCATAATATCCAGTGGACACGAGGATTAGACTTTTTGAAGTCAAATATGTGAAAAATCAGTCAAAAAACGCTTTTTATGGAGCTGTAACTCAGTGATTATAGTAACTCTATAGTTGATTCAAATTTAAATTTAAGACAATCAAGTCAAAAAACGCTTTATATAGGGCTGTTACTTAGTTTCCATGTAGTTGATCGATCGATTATAAGTATGGAAGTTTTCTTTAGAGCCTACTCTATTATTGTTATGAGTTTTATTTTCACAATCTCCGGTGGAGACGATAAATTGAAATATTTTAATTGCAATTAAAGTCAAATAAGTCGAAAAACTCGTCTAATGGGGCTGTTACTTGGTGTCCCTAGGGATGATCTATCGATTATGAGTTTGGAAATATTTCATAGAGTCAATTGTATAATAACAATGAAAGTTTTTCTCAGTATCTCGTGTAGACACCAAGTATTGAATTTTCGAAGGTCAAATTCGTGTCAAATCATTTAAAAAACGCCGTCTACGGGGCTGTTACTTATTGTCCATGGGATTGAACGATTAATAATGGTTCTGGAAATGATTTGGAAAGTATCCTCGACTATTTCCGGATGTTTTCTTCTTTAATCTTCGGTGGACAACGAAGATTGAATTTTTCAAACTAAAATGAGTTACAATGAAGTCAAAGAACTCGGTTTATGAGGCTGTTACTTCGTGTCCGAAGGTTTTATCAATCAATTATAGGTCTGGAAAACTTTTCTGGAGTCTACTCATCATTATTATTTCTTTTTCATAATCTCCAGTGAACACCGAGAATTCAAATTTTTAAATTCAAATTGAAGTTAAATAAGTCACAAATCGCATTTATTGGGGTTGTTATTAGGTGTCCATAGCGTTATTCGATCGATTGTTGGTCTTGAAATCTTCTGTAGAGTCTAATTTATCATGGAAATAAATTTTTTTTCTATTATCTCCGGTAGACACCGATAATTGAATTTTTTAAATTTAAATAACCCAAAAAACGAATTTCATGGGGCTGATACTAAGTATCCAAGGGGTTGATCGATTGATTATGAGTCTGCAAATCTTTTGTAAAGTATCCTTTACATCTTTCAGAAGTTTTCTTCCTTAATCTCCAGTGGAAAACGAGGATCAAATTTTATAAATTCTGATTTACGACATATAAGTCATAAAAGAGCAATTTCCGTGGCTCTTACTTGGTTTCCATAAGGTTGATCGATCGATTAAAGGTTTGGAAATCTTTTGTAGATTCAACTTTATTACCATGAAGTTTTTTTCATAATTTGCGGTAGCCACACCTACGATTGAATTTCTTAAATTCAAATTTGCATTAAATAAGTCAAATAACGCAATTTATGGAGCTGCTACTTAGTGTTCATAGGGTTGATCGATTGATTATTGATCGGGAAATTTTCTGTAAAGTCGACTTTATAATGACCATAAGTTGTTGATCATAATATCCGATAAACACCGGGAATTTAAGTTTATTAATATAAATTTGAGACAAATAAGTTCATACATGCCGTTTTTGGGGCTGTTACTAGTTGTCCATGGACTTGATCGATGAATTTTGGTTTCAGAAATCTTTTGTAGAGTATCGTCTACAATAGTCATAAGTTTCCCTTCTCAATTTCGGTTGGACACCAAGGATTGAATTTATAAAATTTTAATTTGTGACAAATATGTGAACAATCACCGTTTATGGAGCACTTTCTTGTTGTCCATGGGGTTAATTAATCAATTATTGGTCCCAAAATCTATTATAGATCATAAACGACAATTTTCTGAAGTTTGTATTCTTAATCTCGGGTGGATACTAAGGATTAAAATTTCTCAATTTAAATTTGTGACAAATCATTCAAAAAACGCTGTTTATGGGACTGTTACTAGGTAATCAAGGGGTTGATCGATGGATTTCGGATCTTAAACTTTTCTGTAGATAATTTTCTACAATTTTCAGTAGTTTTCTTTCCTTATCTCCGTTAGACACCAAGAATTGAATTTTTTAAATTCTAATTTTTGACAAATAAGTAAAAAAATCCCTATTAAGAAGATTTTCCTCGGTGTCCATGGGGTTGATTGATTAATCATGGGTCTGATATTTTTCTGCAGAGTATTTTCTACTATTATCAGAAGTTTTCTGACTTAACCACTGGTGGAACACAAGGATTGAATTTTTTAAAGACAACTTCGTGACAAATAAGTCATAAAACTTTTCATATGGGGCTGTAACTTGGTGTCCATAGGGTAATTCGATCAATTATGGGTGTGAATATTTTCTGTAGATTTTTTTCTACAATAATCATGCTTTTTACAGGGCTGTTTCTTGGTTCTTATGTGTCTAATCGATCGATTATGGGTTTGGAAATCTTTTGTTGATACTACTCTATTATAACAATGAGTTTTTTTTTTCATAATATCCGGTAGACAATGTTGAGTAAACTATTTACAGTCAACCTTGGGACAAGAAAGTCAAAAAACGCTTTTTATTGGGCTGCTACTTCGTGTCCATGGCGTTGGTCGATCAAGTATTGGACTGAAAATTCTCTGTGGAATATTCTCTTCAATTTTCGAAAGTATTCTTTTTTAATTTCCGGTGGACAACAATAATTTAATTTTTTAAATTCTAAATTGTGACAAATAAGTCAATAAAAGCATATTTGTGGGCTATCCCTATGGCCATGGGGTTGATTAATCAATTATGGGTCTGAAATTGTTCTGTTGAGTATTTTCTATCATTATCAGAAGTTTTCTGACTTATCTCCGGTAGACAGCGAGGATTGAGATTTTTAAACCCAAACTTGGGACAACTAAGTCAAAAAACGCCTTTTATCGGGCCGTTACTTGGTGTCCATCAGGTTGATCGATCGATTATGAGTTTGGAAATCTTTTGTAGAGTCAAGTCTTAGATACCAATAAATTTTTTTCTATAATCTCCGGTGGACACCTAGGATTGAATTTCTTAACTTTAAATTTGTGCTAAATAATTAAAAAAACCTCTTTAATGGGGCTGTTACTTGGTGTCCATGCTAATGATCTATGGATTATCGGTTCGAAAATCTCCTGTAGATAAAATCACAACTATATAATCTCAACTATATAATAACCATATGTTTTTATTCATAATCTCCTGTAGACAACGAGGATTGAATTTTTTAAAGTCAAATTTGTGACAAATAAATCAAAAAACGGTTTTTATGGGACTGTTACTAGGTGACCAAGGGGTTGATCGATGGATTATGGGTCTTCAAATCTTCTGTAGATTATTTTCTACAATTTTCAGCAATTTTCTTTTCTTATCTCCGTTAGACATCGAGAATTAAATTTTTTAAATTCACATTTGTGACAAATAAGTAAAAAAATTCCTATTACGGGGATTTTACTTGGTGTCCATGGGATCGATTGATTAATTATGGGTCTAATATTCTTCTGCGATGTATTTTTGTCTAATATAAAAAATTTCATGACTTAACCACTTGTGGTCAACTAGGATTGAATTTTGCAAAGACAACTTCGTGACAAATATGTCAAAAAACTTCTTTTATGGGGCTGGTACTTGGTTTCCATGAGGTTATTCGATTAATGAAGGGTGTAAATATCTTCTGTCGATTCTTTTCTACAATAAGCAATAATGTTTTTTTCATATTCTCAGGTAAACACCGATGATTGACTTTTTGAATGTCAAATTTGTGGCAAATAAGTCAGAATACGCCTATTACGGGGCTGTTACTTGGTATCCATCGTGTTAATCGATCAATTATGGGTCTGAAAATCGTTTGTAGAGTATTTCCGCGAATTTTCAAAAGTTCTCTTTTTTAATCTTCGGTGAAAACCGCGGATTAAATTTTTTTATTTCGAATTTTTGACAAATTAGTCAAAAAATGCCTTTTGTGGGACGACAACTATGTAGCTATGAGGTTTATCGATCAATTATAAATCTGGAAATCTTCTGTAGAGTCTTTTTTATTGTGACATTGAATGTTTTTTTATAATCTCCGGTCCACGACGAGTATTGAATTTTCTAAATTTGAATTCGTGACAAATAATTCGGTAACGCCTTATATCGCCCTGTTCCTTGGTGTAAATAGAGTCAATAGATCGATTATAGGTTTGAAAATCGTCCGTAGAGTATCCGCTATAATTTTTAGAAGTTAACTTTCTTAATTTCAGTGGTCACTGAGGATTGAATTTATAGGACAAATTTGTAACAAATAAGTCAAAAAGCACCTTTTATTTGGCTGATACTTGGTGTCGATGGGGTTAAGCGATCAATCATATGTCTGGAAATATCCTGTAGAGTATATCCTAATATGATTAGTACTTTATTTTTTAAACTTTGGTGGAGTACAAGGACTGATTTTTTTGAATTTAAATTTATGACAAAAAAGTCAAAAAACGCTTTTTATCGGGCTGTGACTTGATATCGATGAGGTAGATTAATCGATTATGAGTTTGAGACATTAAGTTTTTTTTCATCATCTTCGGTAGAAACCAAGGTTGGAATTTTTTGAATTCAAATTCGTTCCAAATGATTCGAAAACCGCCTTTTATGGAACTCTTACTTTGTGTCCATGGGCTCGATCGATCGATAATGTGTTTGGGGCTTTTCTTTAGAGTTGACTTTATTATTGAAATCAGTTTTTTTCCATAATCTCCAATAGACACCGAGGATTGACTTTTTAAAAGATAAATTCGTCATGAATAAGTCAAAAAACGCCTTTTAAGTGGCTGTTCCTTGGAGTCTATGGGGTTGATCAATCAATGGATCTGAGAATCTTTTGTCGAGTATTATCTACAATAATTAGAAGTTTTCTTCCATAACCTCAGGTAAATACCAATAATTAAATTTTTTAAAGTCAAATTTGTGACAATTAAGCTAAAAAACGCTGTTTATGAAGCTGTTACTCGGTGTCTATAAGATAAATCCATTGATTATGTGGTTGAAAATATAACTTAACTTGAAAATATTCTGTACATTCTACTCTATGATTACCATGAGTTTTTTTCTATAATTTCGTGTAGACACCAGGGAATAAAATTTTTGAATTGAAATTTGAGACAAACAAGTGAAACAACTCCTATCATGTGGCTGTTATAAGGTGTCAATAAGATTCATCGATCAATTTTGAGTCTTAAAATTTTCACTTAATTATTCTCTAGAAATTATATAGGTTTTCTTCCTTAATCTCCGTAGTAAAACGAAGATTAAATCTTTTATATTTAAATTTGTGACAAATAAGTCAAATAATTCCTTTGATGGGGCAGTTACTTCGTGTCAATGGGGATGATCGATCGATTAGAGGTTTGGAAATCTACTGTAGGGTATTTCCATAAAAAGTCAGAAGTTTCCTTTCTTAATCTCCGGTGGACACCAACGATTGAATTTTTTCAATTTAAATTGTTAAAAAATCATAAAAACATCGCCTCTTAAGAGGCTGTTAAATGGTGTCCATCGGATTGATCGATTAATTATGGGTCGCAGAAACTTATGTAGAGTATCCTCTACGAATTTATAAAGTTTTCTCCTTTAATCTCCAGTAGACACCGAGGATTAAATTTTTCAAAGTCAAATTTGTCACAAATAAGTGAAAAAATGCTTTTTATAGGGCTGTTCCTTGGTTCTTATGGTGTAAAACGATCGATTATGGGTTTGAAAATCTTTTGTTGAGTCTACTTCATTATAACCATAAGTTTTTTTTTCATAATATCCGGTAGACAATGTGGATTAAACTATTTAAGTCAAATTTGGGACAAGCAAGTCAAAAAACGCTTTTTCTGGGGCTGTTACTTTGTATCTATGGCGTTTGTAGATAAATTATTAGTCTAAAAACTTTTTTAGAGTATTTTCTCCAATTATCAAAACCATTCCTTCTTAATTTCCGGTGGACAACAATAATTGAATATTTTAAATTCCAATTTGTCGTAAATAAATCAATAAAAGCACATTAGGGGGCTCTTACTTCATGTCCATAGGGTTGATTGATCAATTATTGGTCCGATATTCTTCTGTAGAGTATTTTCTACGATTATCAGGAGTTTTCTGTCTTAATCTCTGGTAGACAGCGAGGATTGAATTTTTTAGAGCCAAACTTGTGACAACTAAGTCAAAAAACGCCTTTGATTGGGCCGTTACTTGGTGTCCATGATGTAGATCGATCGATTATGGGATTGAAAATCTTATTTAAATTCAACTCTTGAATCACAATAAATTTTTTTTTTTAAAATCTCCGGTGGACACAGAGGATTGAATTTTTCAACTTAAATTTGTCATAAATTATTCAAAACACCCTTTCAATTGGGCTTTTACTTAGTGTCCATGCTAATGATCTATCGATTATCGGTTTCAAAGTCTTCTGTTGATTCAACTATGTTATATATTTTTATTCATAATCTCCAGTAGACATCGAGGATTAAACTTTTCAAAGTTAAATTTGTGACAAATAAGTCAAAAAACGCTTTTTACGGGACTGTTACTAGGTGACCAAGGTGTTGAATGATGGATTATGGGTCTTAAAATCTTCTGGAGATTATTTTCTTCAACTTTTAATAGTTTCCTTTTCTTATCTCATTTAGACACTGAGAATTGAATTTGTTAAATTCACATTTTTGACAAATAAGGAAAAATATGCCTATTAAGGAGATTTTACTTGGTGTCGATGGGGTTGATTGATAAATTATGGGTCTAATATTTCTCTGCGAAGTATTTTCTACTATTATCAGAAGATTTGTGACTTAACCACTGGTGGACAGCAAGGATTGGATTTTTTAAAGTCAACTTCGTGAAAAATAAGTCCAAAAACTTCTTTTGTAAAGCTGTTACTTGTTTTACATGAGGTTATTCATTCAATTATGGGTGTAGATATCTTCCATAGATTCTTTTCTACAATAACCATTAACGTTTTTTCTATAAACTCAGGTGAACACGGATGATTGACTTTTTTAAAGTCAAATTCGTGTCAAATAAGTCAGAATACGCCTATTACGGGGCTGTTACTTGGTATCCATTGGGTTAATCGATCAATAATGGGTATGAAAATCGTCTGTAGAGTATTTTCTAGAATTTTCAGAAGTTTTCTTTCTTAATCTTCGGTGAAAACGGTGGATTGAATTTTTTTGTTTCGAATTTTTGACAAATAAGTCAAACAATACCGTTTATGAGACGACAACTTTGTGGCTATGAGGTTTATCGATCAATTTTAGGTCTGAAAATCTTCTGTAAAGTCTACTTTATTGTGACCTTGAATGTTTTTTTATAATCTCCGGTCGACACAGAGGATTGAATTTTTTAAATTTGAATTCGTGACAAATAATTTGAAAAACCCTTATTCTGAGCCTGTTATTTGGTGTAGATGATGTCAATGGATCGATTATTGGTTATAAAATCTTTCGTAGAGTATTCGCTACAATTTTTAGAAGTTAACTTTTATAATCTCGGTGGTCACTGAGGCTTGAATTTATTGAAGTCAAATTTGTAACAAATAAGTCAAAAAGCGCCTTTTATGGGGCTGTTACTTGGTGTCCATGGGGTTAAGTGATCAATTTTATGTCTGGGAATCTTCTGTATTGTAGTTTCTAATATCATTAGAATTTTTTTTTTTTTTAATCCTGGTCGACACCGAGGATTGAATTTTTTGAATTCAAATTTATGACAAAAAAGTCAAAAAACCCTTTTTATTGGGCTATTACTTGATATCCATGAGGTTGATCAATCGATTATGGGTTCGTGGCATTAAGTTTTTTTTCATGATCTCCGGTAGACACCAAAGTTGGAATTTTTTAAATTCAAATTCGTTTCAAATCATTCGAAAACCGCCTTTTATGGAACTTTTACTTGGTCTTCATTGGCTCGATCGATCGATAATGTGTTTGGAACTCTTCTTCAGAGTCGATTTCATTATTGACATCAGTTTTTTTTCTATTATCTTCAATAGACACCGAGGATTTAATTTTTAAAAGATAAATTTGTCATGAATAATTCGAAAAACGCCCTTTGAAGGGCTGTTCCTTGAAGTCTAGGACGTTAATCGATCAATCATGGGTCTGAGAATTTTTTGTCGGGTATTATCGGCATAATCTCAGGTAAGTACAGATAATTGAAATTTTTAAAGTCAAATTTGTGACAAATAAGCCAAAAAACGCTGTTAATGGGGCTGTTACTCGGTGTCTATTAGATGAATCTATTGATTACGGGCTTGAAAATCTTCTGTACAGTCTACTCTATGATAACCATGAGTTTTTTTTCTATAATCTCGGGTGGACACCGGGAATTGGAATTTTTGAATTGAAATTTAAGACAAACAAGTTAAACAACTCTTTTTATGTGGCGGTTACTAGGTTTCAATAAGATACATCGATCAATTTTGAGTCTTAAAATTTTCTTTGAAGTATTCTTTAAGAATTTTATAAGTTTTCTTTTATAATCTCCGTAGTACATCAAAGATCGAATGTTTTATATTTAAATTTGTAACAAATAAGTTGAATAATTCCTATGAAGGGGCAGTTACTTGGTGTCCATGGCGGTGATCGATCGATTATGGGTTTGGAAATATACTGTAGAGTATTTCTTCAAAAGTCAGAAGTTTTCTTTCTTAATCTCTGGTGGACACCAACGATCGAATTTTTTAAATTTAAATTGGTAAACAATAAGTCAAAAACGCCGCTCATGAGGCTGTTAAATGGTGTCCTTGGGGTTGATCGATTAATAATGAATCGCAAAATCTTATGTAGAGTATCTTCTATGAATTTTCAAAGTTTTCTTCCTTAATCTCTGGTGAACACCGACGATTGAATTTATCAATATCAAATTTATCCAAATAAGTGAAAAAATGCTTTTTATCGGGGTGTTTTTCTGTTCTCATGGGGTTAATCGATCGATTATGAATTTGAAAATCTTTCGTTGAGTCTACTTTATTATAACCATGATTTTTTTTTTCATCATATACGATAGACAATGTGGATTAAACTATTCGAATTTGGGACAAGCAAGTCGAAAAACAGTTTTTATGGGGCTGTTACTTTGTGTACATGGCGTTGGTCGATCAATTTTTGGTCTGAAAATTTTCTGTAGAATATCCTCTTTAATTTTTAAAAGCATTCTTACTTAATTTCCGGTGGACAACAATAATTGAATTTAAAAAATTCCAATTTGTGACAAATAAGTCAATAAAAGCATATAAGGAGGCTTTCACTCCATGTCTATGGGGTTTTATTGATCATTTATAGGTCCGATATTCTTCTGTAGAGTATTTTTTACCTTTATCAGGAGTTTTATGTCTTAATCTCTGGTAGACAACGAGGATTGAATTTTTTAAAGCCAAACTTGTGACAACTAAGTCAAAAAACGCCTTTGATCGGACCGTTACTTGGTGTCCATGAGGTTGATCGATCGATAGTGGGTTTGGAAATCTTTTAGAGAGTCAACTTTTAAATAAACATGAATTTTTTTTCTATAATCTCTGGTGGACACCGAAGATTGAATTTTTTAACTTTAAATTTGTGATAAATAAGTCAAAAAACCCCTTTCATGGAGTTGTTACTTGGTGTCCATGCTAATGATCTATCGATTATCGGTTCAAAATTGTTTTGTAAAGTTAATTATATTATGATCATATGTTTTTATTCATTATCTTCAGTAGACACCGAGGATTGAACTTTTTAAAGTCAAGTTTGTCACAAACATGTCAAAAAACGCTTTAAATGGGGCTGTTACTTTGTGTCCATGGAATTTATCGATCAATTATGAGTCTGAAAATTTTTTGTAGAGTATCCTCTATAGTTATCACAAGTTTTCTTTCTTAATCTCTATTGGACAACGAGGATCGAATTTTATAAAGTCAGATTTACGACAGTAATTGAAAAAAGAGCATTTTCCGTGGCTTTTACTCGGTGTCCATGAGGTTGATCGATTATGGGTTTGAAAATTTTCTGTAGAGTCAACTTTTTTACCATGAATTTTTTTTTCCATAATTTTCGGTAGACACCTATGATTGAATTTCTGAAATTCAAATTTGTGACAAATAAGTCAAAAAACGCAATGTATGGGGCTGAAACTTTGTTTTCATGGCATTAATCGATCGATTATGGGTCTAGAAATTTCTTGTAGAGTCTACTCTATAATTACCATGAATTTTTTGGTCATAATCTCCGGTGGACACTTAGGATTGAATTTTTGAAAGTCATATATGTGAAAAATAAGCCAAAAAACACTTTTTAAGGAGCTGTTACTTAGTGTTCATAGGGTTGATCGATTAATTATTGGTCTGAGGATTTTCGGTCATTATGGAGTCATTATAGGGTCGACTCTATAATGACCATAAATTTTCGATCATAATCTCCGGTGGACACCGGGAATTGCGGTTTATAAATTTAAATTTGAGACAAATAAGTAAAAAATCGCCTTTAACGATAGCCTATTTATAGTCAAATTTGGGACAAGAAATTAAAAAAACGCTTTTTATGGGGCTGTTATATCGTGTCCATGGCGTTGGTCGATCGAGTATTTGTCTGAAAATTTTCTGTTGAGTATCTTCTTCAATTTTTAAAATTATTCTTTTTCAATTTCCAGTGGACAACAATGATTGAATTTTTTAAATTTTAAATTGTGACAGAGAAGAAGTCAATAAAAGCATATTATTGAGCTATCACTTCATGTCCATGGGGTGGATTGATCAATTATGGGTTCGATATTCTTCTGTAGAGTATTTTCTACCATAACTGGAAGATTCCTATCTTAATCTCCGGTAGACAGCGAGGATTGAATTTTTTAAAGCCAAACTTGTGACAACTGAGTCAAAAAACGCCATTTATAGGGCTGTTACTTGATGTCCATAGGGTCGAACGTTCAATTATGGGTTTCGAAATTCTCTGTAGATTCTGCTCTATGACAACCATGATTTTTAACTTCCCGCTAAAAATCTCAGATTTTCAAAAATCGGGAAGTTATTGTTTTTACCCCGTTTGGCAAAAATCGAGTTTTCATTAGATCTCGACGTTTGAAGGTCACAGGAAGCTTCCCTGACTACCCCCGCGATGTTGTCACTATGTCTGTATGTATGTATGTGTGTGTGTGTGTGTGTGTGTGTGTGTGTGACTATGTGACTCGCTTATAACTTTTGAACGGTTGAACCGATTTCATCGCGGTTGGTGCCATTCGAAAGGGCTACGCTGAACTTAGATTTCCTGAGAATTTGAACCGATTCGGACCGATAGATTTTAAGAAATCTTGAAAAATCTTAAAAAATAAGAAAAAATCATTTTTGAAAGTAGTTTTTTTGGAATATCTTTTAAACGGCTTTATCGATCAACTTCAAAAACTAATCCGCCCTTAAGCTTGAAAAACCACGCCGATCGGCGTCAACCCGATCAAAATCGGTTGATTCGTTCGAGAGATAGCGTGAACGAAAGAAAACCGAAAAAAACCGAAAAAAGTGTTTTTTTCACATAACTTCGTCATTTCTTCTCGGATCACTTTTGATGACATAGCATTATTTATAGAGCTTAAAAAACCGCGTCGATTGCCGCCAAAAACGTAGAAATCGGTTAATTAGTTCAAAAGATATCGTCAATAAAAGATTTGAAAACAAGTGTTTTTTTAAAATCACTGCGACATTTTTAACTTTCCACTAACAAAATCGAAGATTTTCAAAAATTAGGAAGTTATTGTTTTCACCCTGTTTTGAAAAAATCGAGTTTTCATCAGATCTCGACGTTTGAAGGTCACAGGAAGCTTCCCTGACTATCCCCGCGAGGTTGTCACTATATCTGTATGTATGTGTGTGTGTGTGTGTGTGTGTGTGTGTGTGTGTGTGTGTGTGTGTGTGTGTGTGTGTGTGTGTGTGTGTGTAAGTATGTGAATCACTTATAACTTTTGAACGGTTGAACCGATTTCATCGCGGTTGGTGCCATTCGAAAGGGCTTTGCCAAACTTAGATTTCCTGATAATTTGAACCGATTCGGACCGATAGATTTTGAGAAATTTTTAAAAATCTCAAAAAAAAATTAGAAAAAAATCATTTTTGAAAGTGGTTTTTTTGGAATATCTTTTAAACGGCTCGATCGATCAATTTCAAAAACTAATCAGCTCTTAACGTTAAAAAACCACGCCGATCAGCGCTAATCCGGTCAAAATCGGTAGATTCGTTCGAGAGATAGCGTGAACGAAATAAAACCGAAAAAAACCGAAAAAACTGTTTTTTTCACATAACTTCGTCATTTCTTCTCGGATCGTTATTGATGATATAGAATAATTTTAGAGGTTAAAAAACCGCGTCGATTGCCGTCAAAAACGTGGAAATCGATTGATTAGTTCGAGAGATATCCTCGACGAAATATTTGGAAATAAGGATTTTTTCAACATAACTTCGACATTTTTTGGAATAACTTTCAAACAGCTCTACCGATCGATTCCAAAAACTCATCAGCTCTTAACATCATAAAACCACGTCGATTGCCACCAAGCTGGTCAAAATCGGTTGATTCGTTCGAGAGATATCGTGAACGAAAGAAAACCGAAAAAAGTGTTTTTTCAGAGTTACTCCGAAATTTCTAGTTTGACCAATTGAAACTTAGAAATTATTTATAAGGCTTAAAAAATTACGTAGAATGCCGCCATCTGCGTAAAAATCGGTTCATTCATTCAAAAGTTATTGCGGTATGAACATTCAAAAAATAGTGTTCCATGAAACTTCTATCAGACTTTTGAGCTCAAAGTGCTCAAAAGCATAGAAAAGGTATCTTTTTGAGCTCGGAGAGCTTAAAGCAACACACAGATTGTACTTTTGACCTCGAAGAGCTCAAAAAAGCGGCCAGGTATTAACGGAATTAGCGGGAAGTTGCAGGGATGGCCTTTAGGGTCAACCGTTTTCCTAATTTTTTTATCATAATGTCCTGTGGACATCGAGGGGTAAATTTTTTTAAGTCAAATATGTAAAAAAAGAGCAAAAATACGCATTGTATGCGGCTGTTACTAAGTGTGCATGGGGTTTATCGATCAATTATAGGTCGTGAAATCTACTGAAAATATTTTTATCAATATTTATAATTTCCTATTCGTAATCTTCGGTGGTCACAGAAGATTGAATTTTTTAATTTAAATTTATGACAAATAAGTCAAAAAAAGCATTTGATTGGGCTGTTACTTGGGGTATATCGATCCATTATAGGTTTTGAAATATTCTGTAGTTTCTACTCTATGATAACCATAAACTTTTACTTCATAATCTTCATTGGACACCGAGGATTAAACTTTTTATAGTTAAACTTGTGGCAAATAATTCAGAATACGCGTTCTATGAAGTTGTCACTTGCTGTCCATGGATTCGATCGATCTATTATGGATCTGGAAATCCTCTGTAGGAGTATCCATATC
Source organism: Cotesia glomerata (assembly GCF_020080835.1). Classification (NCBI taxonomy): domain Eukaryota; kingdom Metazoa; phylum Arthropoda; class Insecta; order Hymenoptera; family Braconidae; genus Cotesia; species Cotesia glomerata. The sequence goes on from NW_025403951.1 coordinate 18,181, forward strand.
AATTGTCAGAAGTTTTTTTTTTTAATCTCCGGTCGACACCGAGGATTGAATGTTTAAATTTAAATTTGTGACAAACAAGTCAAAAAACGCCTTATATGAGGCTGTTACTTAGTTTCCATGTGGTTGATCGATCGATTTTAAGTTTGGAAGTCTTCTGTAGAGCCTATTTTATTATTGGTATGAGTTATTTTTTACATTCTCAGGTGGGCACGAAGAATTTCAATTTTCAAATTCAAATTAGAGTCAAATAAGTCAAAAAACGCTTCTATTCGGGCTGTTACTTGGTGTCCGTAAGATTTATCTATAAATTATTGGTCTTAAAAACTCCTCTGATGTCTACTTATTATTATTATAAGTTTCTTTCCATAATATCCAGTGATCACCGAGAATTAAAATTTTTTAAATTCAAATTTAAGTGAAATAAGTCGACAATCGCATTTTTTGGGGCTGTAATTAGGTGCCCATGGAGTTATTCAATCGGTTATGGATCTGGAAATTATCTGTAGAGTCTACTTTATCATGGCAATGAATTTTTTTTATATTTCTGGCCGATAAAATGACAGTTGATGTAAGTTCATTATAACGCTTACCTCTGATTATTGCACCATAAACATTTTCAACAATATTATCATCCGTTGATGTAAAGCACATGGCAGGAAGATTAACTTGATCATCATAATCATTGAGAGTTCCGTCACCTATATTTAATAAAAATTCGATAAATTCTCTCTCGTTTGGTAATGCTCTCATGTTTTGCGTTAACGAAAATTTCCGAAAGTATTTCCATAAGAAACTAAATTTAATCGAAAGATTGACCGTTTCACTGCGAGTAGCATGTGGTTGTACGGGAAGTAGTTGACGAAAATCTCCACCTAAGATCACTAACTTCCCACCAAACGGAATATCATTATCCATTATGTGTCTTAATGTTCGGTCAATTATTTCTAAAGCGTATCTAGGTGACATAGGAGCCTCGTCCCAAATAAATACGTCAATATTCTTTAGATATTGTCCTTGCTTAGAATTAAGTTTTATATATGAGGATGAATCAGAAAACATCGGAACAAGTAAGCCAAAAGTTTTATGTACAGTCTTCCCATTGGGTAATAGAGTTGCTGCGATACCAGTGTACGCCATTGTACAAACTTGTTTGTTGTCGTTTGTCAGTATTTGATACAACGTTTTGTAAATGAAAGTTTTTCCAGAACCACCAGGCCCGTCTATGTAAATACAATTTGGAGAGGGAGTATTAAGACCAGTGTTATTTAATGAATCTACTACAAGATCTACAATTTCTTTTTTTTGAGCATTAAGCTTATTGTAGAGTAATTGTGGATCCTCTTGTTCTTGGGATTGTAATAATTCATCATCAGGCATTATATTATCAATATCATCAATTTGTGGCATACTTGAGAACTTTAGAACGTTGTGGCCTTCACGATTAAGTATAAAATTAATATGAATATAAGCTCTTCTCTGTGCTTCTTCTGGTTCGAAATTTCTGTTGAAATCTTCAGACAATGGCCCTTTAAACTCATTCCATAACTCTTCCGGTTTGAGTGGCTGACAATGCATTAATATTCGTACAAATAAATAACGCAATTGTCGTGGCATCATCCACACCACCGCTTCAATCAAAGTTTTTCTCCATTCTTGATCATCTTCGATAAGCCCAGCTGCTAAACATGCAGACATAAAAGTATCACATAAAATTCTATTAACTGTTCTCAGATTTTCAAAACTTGTTGCACCTTTAATATGAAGCAATAACAATCGGAGGTGAAATAATTCTACTTGTGCAGGACTTATAGAATACATACGACCAATGACATTGAACTGTCTTTTACGCGGTTGCCAAGATGAAATTTTTGTGTCTTTATCTTTTTTAAAAACATAATGGTGAGGAATATCACTGTAAATATATTGATGAGCATTTGGGTCACGTTCATTTAATTTAAAATAATCAATTAGCATAGATTGTTTCTGTATGGCTTCATGAAGGTCGATATCGGTACAATCATCAGTAATAGTGATACTTTGTTGATTAGGTAAGTGTACCGGTAATCGGGTGACGGAATGACTTTTATCTTGTAGATCCTTTGATAAGGTTCGCCAAACACCTTCAACAGGACCAACATAGCGAGCGTCAACAAAATTACGAATTTCATCATGATTTTTTACGGTACTGCTATTTACATTATTTTGCGAAGTTTCATTTTGAACTCTCGTTGGCTCTGGTCTCGTATGCGGAATGTTACCATCATTTTGTGAAGTTTGATTTTGATCCCTCATTGGCTCCGGTCTAGTATTCGGTATGCTTCCATTTATTGTTATTTCCGCTTTATCATGGCCTTTGTAAACGTCTTTAAATAAATATTTAACGGCTTTTACAGAAGATACAACTTCTACATTGATATGGCAATTAAAAGTTTCTAATAAAGTCTTATTATACGGTACAACATGTCGATTATCGAATATATGATCATGTCTTTCGAATATCATTCCTTCATCCCGACGACGATAATAAGGATATCCATTTTCGTCCATGGTTGTTTCATGTCTGAAACTTTTAGGGTATTTTTTTGAGCAGATATTGTTTATTAAACACCAATCTCCACAGGGACCATGCAACATATTCCTCGTAACAATATCAAATAAAGTAGGACCATTTAAAGGATTCGGGATCTCTGCTGATATTAACCTATCAACATGTTCAGAAGTTGTTATCTTACAGCCAGCAGTTAATGTAACCAACATATGTAGATGTGGTAAACCGCGTTTTTGAAATTCAATAACCCAATTAAACGCAACTGCTTGACCAAAGAGGTGTTGTTTGACGATCATATCAATTAAAACATTTTTTTTTAATGTTAAATACACGTGCAACCAAATCAGGTCTATCTGAAGCATTTTGGCCTGGCAGTAAATTTTCCGTAATTTCACGCCATTTCGGGTTACATGTCATAGTTATAAATAAATCAGGTTTGCCAAATTTACGAACCATAGACATTGCGTCTTGATAGTGTTGTACCATGTTACGTGGTGAACCCGTAAAACTTGATGGCAAGATAATAATTTTACCTATATTGGTGCCTGTATTACCATCAGAATTGCGTGATTGTAAATGGTCTACCAAGCCCTGATACTATTCAGCCCGCAATTTCTTTTGATTGAATTTGCAATAATTCAATCTGTCTTTTTCGATCTTTACATAACTATCGACAATCCACTGTTGCGTTAATCGACGTCCCATGAGAAATACATTGAAATCGTCCCTAATTGCTAATTTATATTTATAATAATCCGCACGAGTTACAGTTCTATTAGTTTTAATCTTATACGGTATCGACTTGTGCCAACCTTGATTGCCATGTGGATAGAAAAGAGGATAAACCCAAGGTTCAGTGTTTGGATCCATAGTACTTAGATATTGGAAGGTTTTGGTAGTTTTATTTTGAATGGTAACATACGAATCGGGAATTTCACCGTCTGCCGTAGTTGAAAACACCGCAGCAACTTCATTTACTCTCTGGAAATTATAACGTCGCACATCCATACCAGGTTTAAGAGTAAAGAGTAAATTTAATTCAGGTTCAATTACTTGTCCATCTGAATTATTTGTTGAATTATCTTGCAATACATCTTTCATCATCTGATATGACTGTGCGAAGATGTTATATTGTCGCAGTGTTAAATCAATTTCCTGTAAAAGATCTACATCACAACCAACATTTCTCTCAGATCTATACTGCGCTGATTCAGTTGGATCTATGATAAACAATTGTCCATAACTGGGAGATTCATTTGAGGATGGATATAATGATGTATTCACTTGATAATAAATTTGTCCTTGTATTTTAAAACAATACGGTCCAGATCTTTGAGATGAAAAATTGGTCAAATTTGCATTAAAAGACGCGAATGAAAATGAACTATTGAAATTCCTAATGCGTTCGAAAAAATTTTTTGACTTTGTATGATTTCCTAAAAATAAAGATTTTAATAATTCCGGAAATTCTGGATGTGGTTCTAAGACTACTTCCCCATGACGACAGCAGTTATTAAAAGAATTGTGTTTATTAGCTACTTTTTCGGCAACAAAATGTTTCGCATTACAATGACGACATTTTACATTCATTTGACCTATGTAATATTCTTGTGTACTATTAATGTTGTTATTCATTTGCCATGGTTGAGCATTTCCGTTGAAATTTTCGGTTGTTGGAATCGTACTGTCAGAATATTCGTTCGGCATGCTATAATTATGATCAAATTGACGATATTGTGTGGACGTAGATTCCGGACATGACCTTTCACAATAATCATGATCAGAGCTAAAATATTGATTAGGAAAATCTTCAGATGGTAAAGGAGATGAATTTGTAGCCGCAAAAGACATACGAGCCGTATTACAATTTAATATTGAAGAAGAACAGTAATCATGGTCAAAAGTTTGAAAGCGGTATTCGGTAGTTGTAGGTAATGATGAATTAACCGATGAATAAGAATTTTTTTGTGATGGAGATTCCGATGGTAATGAAGCATCGTGAATAGTAACGTTGTTTTCAGGATCATTTTCTATAAATGTAAATGAAGACGATGAATTATTAGATGTTCCCGGATTATTTATTAAATTGTGAACGAAATCGTAAGAAGTGGGACTTAAAGGGCGGTTTACAGTTTCTAAAGTTCTTACATCTGCGCTTTCTATATTGATAGCAATATTTGTTGTTGTAAGACGATCTGAAAATGGAACATCGTTGACGTTTGGATTTTGTAACTGAATGTTCGCGACTCTTCGATGACGTATTCTTTCCTTTTCTTGTTCACGCCGACTTTTTTTTATACACTCTCCTTCAGCTGCTGTACGCATAATTTTTCTGCGACCCATTGCTATTCGAAAGCTATCAATAAGAAGGAAAAAGGTGATTAATATCGTCTTTGTTGACAAAAGATGTCAGTTGTATATTGAATTAATAAGCACAAGAAAATTTCCCAAAGATTTATTTTTTTAATTTTTATTCACAATACAATGTTTACATAAGATAATTATTAAAACAGTGTTGGAAATCAAATTACTGTACTTTGAATTTATAAAAGCTCTATGAACTCCAGAAAAACAATATCAAAAAAATACAATTACATATTAAATGCTTAATTAAAAATAGATAAGTCAAAAATAATTCTTTATATTCAAGAATAAAAACTCTTTTAAAATAATATAAAATATTAAAAAACTGATATATTGTTATTGACTTGACACAACGATTTAATGTAAATAAATTTCGTGAATTGTTGGAACCCAATTTAGATCGTTCAATAATTGATTTTATATAGTTTATATTTTATGGTCTTTTGTCTTGTTTGTTTTTACTTTTGCTTTTGTTTCTGTTAATTCGTTATTAGTTTATATATCTGTTTACTATTTACCAATTAATAAATTGTTTAATAGTATAAGTTTTTTCTTTTGATTATGGTTTTATTATTTTCTCCAGTTTTAATCTTGGTTATGGTTATGGTTATGGTTATGGTTATTTTTATGGTTTTGGTTTTGGTTTTGAAATTGCTTTGTGTTTTAGATTATACTTTGTTTTCGGTTAATGTAAATGGTTCAACTTCTTTCTTCTGATTGTAATTTGCGATTCCAATTAGGGTTCTTTAAACGACGTTATGTATGTATGGTTGGTGTCCGAGGTTAGCTGAACCTAAAATAAAAAAAATTAAATAAATGTAATGAAAATAGAAATTATACATTGAAGAAAACTTTTTTTAATAATATTATTTACCTCGGGGTTTGTTGGTCTAATTTTCTCTACGTAGTAATTTAAGGCTGATACTTTACGTGGTAAACAACTTATAATTATTGATGAAAATACTGTGTGACAGTATGATAATTGTTTATAACTGTTATACGATGAGGCTAAACAGACGTCCTGTGGAACACAAAGAAATTATTAAAAATGTTCAATCAATGGAAAGAACGATAATATTAATATTGCGGATTATCAACGTGTATTACGAATAAAGAAATACGAATACTTACACACACACGAGAACTTCATAATTATTAAACAATTTGTCGGTTGCCAAATAAAATAGGTTAATCGAAACAACGAAGCAATAAGATGCACGGCTAAAAACAACAAATTCACTGGGTATTATACAACTTGATCTAATTATTTAAACAATTTAATGACAGCATTATCATCAGCTATGGATAGGTATTAAATAATGGCGTATTGTTATTTTTTTCGACTTACTAATTATTGACTATAAGATTCCTCTACAGAGAGCCTTTCGATAAGAATTACATTATTGTTTCATGTGTATGATGCCTTAAACTTAATCTTACAGTAAATACCTAAGTGACACTGGCGACTAAAGAATTATTTTTATTATTTTTTAATAAACAAATCGTTTATTCTTATTTGCTCGTCAATAATTATTGTTTGTTTGATTCTTTTACTATCTTTATATTGTTATTTGATTTTGTTTCCTATCTAATGAATTTAATGACTTTTAATATTCACGACGCATGCGCAAATTAATTTAGTCACATTACAGTGCTATCGCCTTCTAAATATTGATAATACGAGGAGTTTAACAAAAATAAGAACAATGAAGAATCCATAATAACTAAATAATATTTTTATGAATATTATTATTATTTTTATTGTTGACCAACTCTTCGTACATTCTATATTTTAAAGGCGACAGCACCGGAGTGTAATAAAATCAACTTGCGCATGCGTCATGATTATATAAAAGTGTTTAAATTTGATAAGAAACAAAATTAAAGAGAAGTTAAGTGAATGAAACAACTTGACAAACAACGAACGAACCGAAAGAAAAGTACAATGAGGACGTGAAGATAATGAAAGACCGAAAACGACCGAAAAAATTTTAGAATAAAAGTTGCCCGAAATTTACTATCAAAAAAAATGTAATTGATAATTTTTTGCTAGGATCAATGGGAAAGCCATAATTTCAACATTTCGATTCTCGTAATTGGTTAAAGTTTCGATTGTTAAGGAAAAACCTTAAACTATAAATTTATGTCAAAATATCGGTCGTATGAAAAAATTTTTCGAATAAAAGATGTCCAAAATTTAATTTTCTAAGAAAAAGGTACTTATAATTTTTTGCCAGGACCAATAGAAAAGCCCTGAATTCAATATTTTGATTCTCGTAATCAGCTAAAACTTCATTTGTTAAGAAAAGACTTTAAACTTCAAAATTATGTCAAAATATCGGCTGTATGAAAAAATTTTTGGAATAGAAGATGTCCAAAATGTAATTTTCTAACAAAAAAAGCACTTATAATTTTTTGCTAGGACCAATAGAAAAGCCCTAAATTCAACATTTTGATTCTCGTAATCAGCTAAAGCTTCACTGGTTGAGAAAAGACCTTAAACTTCAAATTTGTGTCAAAACATCAGTCGTATGAAAAAATTTTTAGAATGAAAGATGTCAAAAATTCAATTTTCTAAAGAAAAGGTACTTATAATTTTTTGCCAGGACCAATAGAAAAGCCCTCAATTCAACATTTTGATTCTCGTAATCAGCTGAAGCTTCAGTCGTTGAGAGAAGACCTTAAACTTCAAATTTATGTTAAAATATCGGTCGTATCAAAAAATTTTTCGACTAAAAGATGTCCAAAATTTAATTTTCTAAAAAAAAAGGTACTTATAATTTTTTGCTAGGACCAATAAAAAAGCCCTAAATTCAATATTTTGATTCCCATAATCAGCTAAAGCTTCACTGGTTCAGAAAAGACCTCAAACTCCAAATTTATGTCAAAATATCAGTCGTATGAAAAAATTTTTGAAATAAAAGATTTCCAAAATTCAATTTTCTAAAAAAAAGGTACTAATAATTTTTTGCCAGGACCAATAAAAAAGCCCTAAATTCAACATTTTGATTCTCGTAATCAGCCGAAGCTTCACTCGTTGAGAGAAGACCTTAAACTTCAAATTTATGTTAAAATATCGGTCGTATTAAAAAATTTTTTGAATAAAAGATGTCTAAAATTTAATGTTCTAAAAAAAAGTTACTTATAATTTTTCGCAAGGACCAATAGAAAAGCCCTAAATTCAACATTTTGATTCTCGTAATCAGCTAAAGCTTTATTTGTTAAGAAAAGCCCTTAAACTTCAAATTTATGTTAAAATATCAGTCGTGTGAAAAAAATTTTTGAATAAAAGATGTTCAAATTTTTATTTTCTAACAAAAAAGTTACTTATAATTTTTTGCTAGGACCAATAGAAAAGCCCTGAATTCGATATTTTAATTCTCGTAATCAGCTAAAGCTTCACTGGTTAAGAAAAGCCCTTAAACTTTAAATTTATGTCAAAATTTCAGTCGTATGAAAAAATTTTTCGAATAAAAGATGTCGAAAATTTAATTTTCTAAAAAAAAGGTACTCATAATTTTTTGCTAGGACCAATAGAAAAGCCCTAAATTCAAAATTTTGATGCTCGTAATCAGCTAAAGCTTCATTTGTTAAGAAAAGACTTTAAACTTCAAAATTATGTCAAAATATCGGTTGTATGAAAAAATTTTTGGAATAGAAGATGTCCAAATTTTTATTTTCTAACAAAAAAGTTACTTATAATTTTTTGCTAGGACCAATAAAAAAGCCCTAAATTCAAAATTTTGATGCTCGTAATCAGCTAAAGCTTCACTTGATAAAAAAATACCTTAAACTTCAAACTTATGTCAAATTATCAGTCGTATGAAAAAATTTTTAGAATAAAAGATTTCCAAAATTTAATTTTCTAAAAAAAAGGTACTCATAATTTTTTGCTAGGACCAATAGAAAAGCCCTAAATTCAAAATTTTGACGCTCGTAATCAGCTAAAGCTTCACTTGTTAAGAGAAGACCTCAAACTTTAAATTTATGTCAAAATATCAGTCGTATGAAAAAATTTTTGGAATAAAAAATGCCTTAAATTAAATTTCTTACAAAAATGTTTACAGTTATTTTTATTTCAAAGGTTTTTTATTGTTTGTATTTTGTTGAACGACAATTGTGAACATTATCCGCCACACATACAAATAACGTTAAATAAATTATTACTTATTAATAGGTAACCTGATATTAATTACTTGTACATACATAATTTATATTGATTAATGACGTAGATTTCTTAATTAGTATTATAATTTTATCACTATACTCTCTGATAAAAAAAATGGATTGAAAAGTATTCAAAAGTTTTGAAAATTATTGAATCTATGCAAACTGTATATCTATATTGTATGTATATATAAATATACAGTTTGCATAGGTTCAATACTTTTGAATATTTTTCAATCCATTTTTTTAATCAGGGCTGTATCATATCTTCATTGTTTTTCTTATCAATTAACAAATAGCCTAATCAGTCGTCGTACAACTATAGCTTAAATCTAGTTTATATTTCCTTCTACTATTGATTGGAAATTATTAATACTCAGGTCACTTTAGGTTTCAATTATAATTATCATCACAATAAATGGAGACGAACTCCGTATTCTTTTTATCAGGTTAACCAAAAAATAATTGTTATCAGTTTAAGCATAAAAAATAATATAAAGGAAACGAAGTGCGAAGAAACTATGTTTCGATACTATAAAAATAATTAAAAATTGTTAATCATGCATAAGCAATTCCGCCAGTTTTGGAATTTTCCGTGAAAGAACAAAAATAGTGAAAAAAAAGAAACTTTTTGTAGCCCAATCTACGATATATAAATGTCATTAAAAAAGTTAAATGATTAAAAAATTTATAAAAGAAAAAAAAAGTATAAGTCGGTAAGCCGCGTGGAGTTTTGGATTTATTCCATCTTCTTGGCAAGCTTTGCCTTTTCCAAAACCTCAGAATCAAAATCGCCTCTTCTCTTGCTAGGAGGACGTCGGCCCATCGGACTCAGTACATCAGAAGACAATACCGCGACTTCCTCGCAAATTTTAACATCGGCCATTGACTCCACAGTCAGATAAGGCGGTCCAGCTAATGAAAAATGAAGTAGAATAAATGAGAATCAATATAAAATAGATTAAATAGGACAATACAATATAATAAAGGTATAAAAAAAGCATAAATCGATGAATAATCTTACTGGTATTAGTAGTAACAACTCCAACGACTTGGAGGAAAGTCCCCCGTGGGATTCGAGTAGATAAGGCATCGAAATTTTTGATTCGGACCGGCAGTTTGGTTTCACCGTCAACAATAACACCGGCACCGGTCGTTGTCCCATATGATTTGATGGGATCAAATTCCTGCTTCAAATAACCTTGGGCACCTGGTTGTTGCAGAAAAAAATTGATTAATATAGGTCAAGATTGCAAAAAAAAAATGGTACAAACTCAGAAACAGATGGTCGAAATTTAATATTATAAAAAAAAGGGTACTTCTAATTTTTTGCTAGGACCAATAGAAAAGCCCAATATTCAACATTTTGATTCTCGTAATCAGCTGAAGCTTTACTCGTTGAGAAAAGACCTTAAACTTCAAATGTATGTCAAAATATCGGTCGTTTTAAAAAATTTTTCGACTAAAAGATGTCCAAAATTTAATTTTCTAAAAAAAAAGGTACTTATAATTTTTTGCTAGGACCAATAAAAAAGCCCTAAATTCAATATTTTGATTCCCGTAATCAGCTAAAGCTTCACTGGTTCAGAAAAGACCTTAAACTTCAAATTTATGTCAAAATATCGGTCGTTTTAAAAAATTTTTCGAATAAAAGATTTCCAAAATTTAATGTTCTAAAAAAAAGGTAGTTATAATTTTTTGCTAGGACCAATAGAAAAGCCCGAAATTCAAAATTTTGATGCTCGTATTCAGCTAAAGCTTCACTTGTTAAGAAAATACCTTAAACTTCAAATTTATGTCAAATTATCAGTCGTATGAAAAAATTTTTGGATTAAAAGATTACCAGAATTCAATTTTCTAAAAAAAAGGTATTCATAATTTTTTGCTAGGACCAATAGAAAAGCCCTAAATTCAATATTTTGATTCTCGTAATCAGCTAAAGCTTCACTGGTTAAGAAAAAACCTTAAACTTCAAATTCATGTCAAAATATCAGTCGTATGAAAGAATTTTTGAACGAAAGATGTCAAAAATTCAATTTTCTAAAAAAAAGGTACTGATAATTTTTTGCTAGGACCAATGAAAAAGCCGTAAATTTAATATTTTGATTCTCGTAATCAGCTAAAGCTTCACTTGTTAAAAAAAGACCTTAAACTTCAAATTGATGTCAAAATATAAGCCGCAAGAAAAATCTTTCAGAATAAAAGTTTTCCAAAATTTAATTTTTTGCAGAAAAAGTCATTTATTGGATTGAGCTAGGATAATAATCAAAATTAAAAACTTACGGACTGTCGCTTCTAGTTCTTTATAATATATTAGTGGCATATCCAGAATCTGGACTGGTATAGCTTGGCGGACATACTTTTCTTCAAAAAAGGTAATTTTTGTTGCTGTTGTGATGTATAGCTCTAAGGGTTCTATACGGTGCATCGGATTATTAAATTGTGGATTCCCGACCGTTACTTTAGCGCGTTTCAGCTCAATAATCTGAAATTAATTAAAAAAATTTCAAATTATTTATATGGTGAAAAAATAATTAATAACTATAGATTTACAGTTCCGTCATGAATTAGCGGTGAGTTTTTTGTGGCATCTGCCCCCCAGAACACTACACGCACACGTTTTTGCGCCGCGCTATTGATGATGATCTTGTAAAGCGGAACAGGCTTTGCCAACGGATATTTCGCTGATGTTACCAACTTTGTTCCCTCAATCGCATCCACGTATCCTTTTAGCTCACTGAAAATAAAAAAAACAAATTAAATCAATAAAATTTTTTTACACTAATTATTCATTATTTATTTATATTAAAATTAAAAAATACTTACACACTATCGTCTCCGGCTACCCATTCGTCAATTTCCTCGTCATCCGTAAAGGACGCAATAATTGATTGCAAAGACATGGTTCGATTTAATCAATTTCTGCTTGCACGTTTTAAACTAATAGTAATATTCAGATTCCGCTTGCACGTTTTAAAGTAATAATCAGATTAGATTCTGCTTGCACGTTTCAAACTAATAATATTCAGATTCCGCTTGCACGTTTTAAAGTAATAATCGGATTAGATTCTGCTTGCACGTTTTAAACTAATAATCAGATTCTGCCTGCACGTTTTAAACTAATAAATCAGAATCAGATCGATGACGATGTAACGAGCGATATTGCTCCGTCGGCGTATTCAGGGGAAAGAAAGCATCGGGTCATAGTACAAGCAAGCAAAGGTGCCGCTGTGTCGTTCTACGTTTCTATTGGCTCCTATTCTACATTTCTATTGGCTTACATAATTCTCTAGGAAAAATGCCCAAAGTCCCCAGATCTTTAGTGTCACTACAGCACCCTAAATACGTAAGTATGAACTATTCAATGCTCTCTCAAAAGTTACTTCATGTCCAAAATATCTCCTATATATTAAAATTAAATGACAACTTTTTTTTCAATACTACCTCCACGTATTCCATGCCACTTATATTTTTATATTTTATTTTTTTAATTCTAACAAAAATTCTTTTATCCTCTTGCTTATTATTTTTCGATATATCGATTACTACCAACTTCGATTATAAACTTTCAGCTTTAACACTTCAACGCTCATAGCTCCAGCGTCAAAACTAAACATTTTTTAGTTTTGACGCTAAAATTTATGCAGATGGCACTTTTGTCGAAATCGTACCACGTGATCAGGTTTGACGCTGAAAATCCGCGTCAAGCGTCAGCATGAAATTGCACCTTAATGTGTTTATTGTTTATTATTATACAATTTTACAATGCGAGTGCAACCTTAAGTATAAAACATGAAGGTGCACTCTTATGTGCATGTACAGCGCATGTATACATGTATTTACATGTAGAATACAATCTTACGATGCAAGTGCAACCTTAAGTATAAAACATAAAGGTGAACTGTTATGTACATGTACATGTTTATTTACATGTAAAAAATCATTTGTATATATTTTTGTGTCGTTTGTGTATAGTATAATTACTTTTAACCAATCAGATTACGAATAGTTTGCAACACATATTTGTTATACATTTCATGTAAAATTTATAATAGGATTTGTTATAATCATAAAAAAATGAATTATCGCGCTAAATTTTTCTTTCAAATACTATAAAAATATAAAAAAATGGTCTATCGTTTTTTAAGCAAAAACATTTTTTTATATTTTTTATTTAATTATAAAAATTCTGATGCTTCGATCTTGCGTTTTTTTTTTCGTATTTGCTTAAAAAACGATAGAAAACCATTTTTGGATATTTTTATAGTATATATAAGAAAAATTTAGCACTAAAATTCATTTCTTTTATATCAAATCGTTTATTTAAAAAACGAATAAAAAATTGATATAAAAATTTTTTTTGTCATATTCATACAGAGCAATAAAAATGAGGATTTCAAAGAAAGAAAAAATAGTTTCTTAATATTTATGTTGACTTGCAAAAAAAATTGTTAACTGACAAATGCGATTTTAGCAATAAAAATATTTTTTAAAATAAAGATTTTTATCTTAAAAATCATTATTCTGATTATTAATTATATTTCCAAAAAAAAATTTTCAATGGCGGTTTTTTACCATGTAAATATACCGTGTATTCACTGTTAATTTACAGTTTTAATACTGTGTATGCACACCGTTTACTCACTGTTAATTTACAGTTTAGATACGGTATAACAATCGTATAATCACAGTTTATCAACCGTTAACGAATGGAACAAATAAACGGCGAGTAAACAGTTTATAAACGGTGCTTAAACGGTGTTATCACGGATACGGTTTATAAACGGTAAATAAACGGTTCGCTCGAGGTTGCAAGGGTAGTAATAATTATTATTACATTTCATTGCTTTTTTCGCTGTGAAATTGAAAAAAATTATTTCTTATTCAGCAGGTCTTTTCTGCAACTTTTCGTTAATAACTAACAAAATGCGCTACGAATTCTGTTCATTACGGTGTTTTGATATCTTCGAGCTCAAAAATGTAGATTGAATACTATTTTGGAGTCAAAGATTAAACCCTTACGCGCTTTTAAGGTCTTCGAGCTCTAAAACTCGGTAGATTATTGATAAAACGCTTTTTTTTTAATTTTCAAAAGTTATTTGTTATTTATTATTAACGTTTTTTTATAATATTCAATCGATTTTAATAATACCTAACTAATTAACCAGCATTGATATTAAATGATAAAAAAATCATTCATAAATAGAAATTTTTTATGTGGCCTGACGTAGCGTGCTAAACAATTGTAAACATAATTTCTATATCATTGTTTTAATAATAAAAAATATATTTCTGTTTCTGTATTTTTTAAACGGAATAGAAAATGGTAATTATTTAGTTTTGTGGTCGCTCTTTTGCTCATAAAATCAATATGATAAAATTTTACCAATTAATGATTTATACTTTTTAAAAATTTATAAGTGTATAAGTTTATTAAAAAGTAGAATAATTAAAGAAATATTAATTCTTTGATTAAAAGAAAAATTTATTTTATTTAATAAAACCCGACATTAAAAAAAAAAATTTTTTTTTTAATAGAAACTTTGGACTAATTTTATAGTTTGTATCATAATTCCACTATAAAATATATTGATTAAAAAAGAAAAATCAGGAAAACAGTTGACTCTGAAGGCTATCCCTGCAACTTTTCGCTAATTCCATACCTAGGCGCTTAAAATTGCACTTACAATGTTTTTGAGCTCTTCGAGCTCAAAAGTCTGATAGAAGTTTCATAGAACACTATTTTTTGAATTTTCAAACCACAATAACTTTTGAGTAAATTAACCGATTTTCACGTGGTTGGCGGCATACAACACAGTTTTTTCAGTCTCATAAAAAATCTTAAAGTTTGAATTGATTGAACGAGGAATTCTGGAGTTATTCCGAAAAAACATATATATCACTTCTTTCGATAGTATTAGGCCTATCAGTGAATATTCTTACAAAGTAAATACATCAAATTTTCAAAGCATATACCCTTTATCAAGTCATATCAGATGAGATTAAACCATATCAGAACCTATCAAAACATCATACGGGCATATCAAATTATACCAAGCCTGATATAGTCATGTAAGACCTGATATGGCCAATTTCCATATCAGGCCGTATCAGCTCATATCAGGAGATATTAAAAATTATATATGGTATCAGACCATATGAAGCCTGATATAATTATATCAAAAAATTTGATACAGCCATATACAGACATATCAGGTTGGACCAGAACATTTTTTCACGGGTTTCATGTCGATCTCAAAGTGAGATACATACTATTATATGGCTCACATATGAAATCCCGTAAAGTTTTCGCATAAAATGATTCGAAATTCATAAGCAAATTGTAAAGTTATCATAAAAAAAGTAATTACAGTGTGTAAATAGTGTAAACACCACTGATAATCACCATATATACATTGTGTATACACCATCGATACACCGTGTATTCACCACTAACACACACACACAATGTATACATTGTGTGGGTATCATATTTTTACCACTAACAACCACCGTCGAAGCATTGTGTATCTAACAAGTATACACCGTGTACCAATAGCACAAATACATAGTGTATACATCGTATATACACCGAAGACTCAAGGTCTTAAGATAATGTATGAGCACACAGTATACACAGTATACATACAAATACAGCAGGTTCAGAGCCGCCAGGATAAACTATATTCTTAGACAGTTCAAGTAAACTTTTTTCTCGGTCAACTGGATAAGTAATCCAAA
>NW_025403951.1:34100-45782 GCF_020080835.1 Cotesia glomerata
TTCAGTCCAATCTCCTTTGGTTGGATTATTCTACGTCTTCTAAACAATACCATTTACAGCATATGCTATATCTGGTCTGGTTGCACCAGCAAGATACAACAACAGACTCCCTATAGCCTCTCTATAAGGTGCATTAGCTGGAATTTTTATTGGAATCATCTAATTTTTCCTATGTTTTTTATTGTTTCTATTTTTAATTTGTCTAGTTATCATGGGTGTGTCTTGAGCATTACATTCTTTTCAGATCGAAACGTTCTAGGATCTTTTTCAGTGTACTCAGGCTGGTAGTGTGAATAGACATTTTCACTGATTTACTTCTATATTCATTTGGTGAATTTTCATCCCAAGAAAATTTTCCGGTTCTCCCAAAATTTTCATTTCGAAAACGTTACTGAAATGATTTATAATTTCATCTAATTTTTCGGGTAAATTGCTAGCTGCAATCATATCATCTACGTATAGGATTACGATGGCAATTTTTCCATCTTCTCTCCAAGTAAATAAGCATGGCTCGTTTAGATCATTCTCCAAACCTAGTTTCAGTGCTTCTTCAGTGAACTTTTTGTTCCATCTCTTAGGACTGATCCTCAATCCATAAAGAGATTTTTCAAGCTTCCAGACTATCTTTTCTCTGATTTCATCACTGCAATCATAGCTTTCTGGAATCTCCATAAAAATTGCTTTTTCCAGAGTCCCATACAGAAAGACAGTTTTTACATCCATTTGTCTTGCGTCTAAATCAAGTTTCTTTATGATTGCTAGTGCTAATCTGATTACTGGAAGTCTTGAGACTGGAGCATAAGTTTCTTTCAGCTCTTACTCGTTTACATCTAGAAAACCTCTTATAACCACTCTAACTTTATAGATGGTTTCTCCAGTTTTGCCAATTTTGGTTTTAAAAACCCATCTAGAGTTCACTACATTAGCATCTACAAGTCTTTTAACTAGATTGTAGACTTTGTTATCATCTATTGATTTTAATTCTTCTTTAACTGCTTTCATCCAATCAACACAGTCTTCCCGCAGTAAACACTCTTTGTAATTACTGGGATCCTTGTTGATAGAAGAAAGCATAGCATGTATAAAAACTTCTTCATCTACAATCGTGAACTTTTTTATTGTTTTGGCATAAACGAAGTTATCATCTATCTTGGGTTTTAGTTTCCTTTTTGAAGCTCTCAATTTCTTAAATTTGGTATCAATTGATACATTATCATCTAATTTACGCTTTTTAGATTTGTCTGAATTAACTAGTTTATCTTTAGAGTTTATTGTTACAGGAGTATTTGCATCAGAAGATTCAGAATCTATTTTCCCATCAATTGAATTATCATCTACTTCTACATCTTTTTGTTTTTCAATTGTTGGAGAATCTTCAACTTCTAAATCTTTTGTTTTGTAATAATCCTTATAAACTAGTTTTTCATTAAATCTGACATGTCTTGAATTTAAGAATTTTTCCAGAGGTCGGCTCCCACAATACATAACCAGTACGTGAGTAACCTACCAGTATGGATCTTATTGCTCTTTCAGAAAATTTATTTTCTGATATTGGAAGTTTAACATAAGCTAAACATCCAAACCTTCTAATTTTATTCATATGTGTGCTAATCTTTGCATTGAGTTTATTTAATAGTGATACAAAACCATTGGTTTTGTGAGGTGTTCGATTGTACATATCAACAGCTGTTTCAGCTGTCAATATCCACATCGATTTAGACAGGCCAGAGTCAAACAATAACGCTCTAATTTTCTGTTGTATTGTTTTATTAAATCTCTCGGCTGTACCATTTAACTCTGGAGTATACGGTGGTGCATAATCTGATTCTATCTTTTTTTTATGCATAACATCTACAGTATCACCTCCCGTAAACACCCTAGCATTATCAGTTCTGATATAGCACACTTTATCATTTTTACCTAATAAATTTCTAGTTGTATTTATGAAGCTTTCTAAACAACTAGCAGCTTCATTTTTATTTTTAATAGAATAAATTTTTGCAAATCTAGAAAAATCATCTAAAAACACAATAATGTATTTGTAAGCACCTGGGAACGAATTTATTTTAAATTGTCCCATAGTGTCCACATGAATTGTGGACACTAATGTTGTGTCGTTTGAATAATCGAAAGGAAATTTAGTATAGACCGGATAGCTCAAATGGCAGAGTAGCCGACATGTCTTCGGAAGGTTCTGGGTTCGAATCCCACTCCGAGCTATCTAATAATTTTTTCTCGCATATTCTATAAACTCACATTAAGATGATCTTCATTTTCTCAATCCTTTCCTACCAATATCCTGTTACGTAAATGTGGAACGCTTCACGTAATAATTATTGTAACTCCCATTCTTTCCCGCTTCACAGCATTATTTATATTTGAAAAAATGCAAAAATTTATATAAATATAAATAATGCTGTGAAGCGGGAAAGAATAGGGGTTACGGTAATTATTACGTGAAGCGTTCCACATTCACGTAACAGGATATTGGTAGGAAAGGATTGAGAAAGGAATGTGGAGAGGATAATCTTAATGTGAGTTTATAGAATATGCGAGAAAAAATTATTAGATAGCTCGGACTGGGATTCGAACCCAGAACCTTCCGAAGACATGTCGGCTACTCTACCATTTGAGCTATCCGGTCTATACTAAATTTCCATTCGCTTATTTTATATACATTAAGCCACACCGTCCATCTTACGGCAAGCATTTTTATAAATATAAATAATGCTGTGATGCGGGAAAGAATAGGGGTTACGGTAATTATTACGTGAAACGTTCGTTGTGGACACAACCGTTACACACAGTAACGGTCTATCTGCTATTAGTCTAGATTCTTTAAAGGGTAATTTTTCCATCTTAGCTAGAATACAGGTTTCACAATCTAAAATATTTTTTTTAAAGTTTACATTACACAACGACTGCTCAGATTTTTTAAGTTCTTTTAGATAATTCAAGCTTGGATGAACAAGTCTTATGTGCCATAACATACCTTCATCTATTTTTATTATTTTTAATTGTTGTATATTATTTTCAGCACTTTTAATATTATTAAATTCTTCTAGAGCATCAGCTGAATTAAAATCTAAAATTCTTCTATTTAAAGTTTGTTCATTCAATAAAAAATCTGTGATTTCTGCTTCTATATTACTTCTATCTTTCTCCAAAAGACTTTTCTTCTTACTCTCCCTCCCAAGCTCAGATGATGTTGATTTATGAGAGGAAACATCTAAATCTCCCTCCATCTTTTGCAAATTTAAATCAACAGGTACCGTCTGAGATTGTTCAGAAAATTCATTTGGAGAAATAATTTCAGCAGTACAAGAATACGTTATGTAATCTGGCCTATTAACCTCCTCAGCATATTTTACCTCGAAGGTAACAAGCCAGTTAGGTTTAACATACTTTCCTGTTAAACATATTTCACCTGTTTCTTTATCGAATATTTCTAATTTTTTATCATCTAAAAATATTCCTAATCCAGCATCTACAAATCGTCTAAGAGAAATTAAATTATTTCCGATATTTTCTGCAGATAATACGTTCGTTAATTTTATTTTGCTAAGATTTGGTTTTAAGTAAAGGTCACCGACTCCATCGATTACTATGTCAGCTGACTTATTTTTATTTGCACTTTTAATTACCTCACCTGTGCAATGTTTGAAATTACTTAAAATCAAACTCTTGTTAATTATATGCTCAGTTGCGCCTGAGTCCGCAATAAACGTAATATTATCTACATTATTTATATTTTCAAAATTCATACCTGCTTGTCGTGCTTGTGGTTTCTTTTTATCTCCATCCTTTGGTGAGACTGCTTGCTTTTTGAACGTCTTCGACTTGGATTTGGTGTATTCTTTGGATTTGCCACCAAAACCTCCTTTGAAGAACGTACCTCTTCTAAAATCACCTCTACCTCTACCTCTACCACGACCACGACCGTGCCTGTAGTCAGACCTGCCTGAATTTTGACTGTCCTCATTTTTTGGACAAGAATTTGTATTGTGATCAGTGATCACTTTACAAATATAACAGTACCATTCACTAGTTGCTGCTAAAGGACACTGTTTGACGTAGTGACCCGTCTTATTGCATCTATAACAGTTGTCATGGTGTGATTTAAACCGTTTTGCTTGGTTTGCACACGCGTCTTGTTCTTGAAAAGTTTCTGACTTCTTCTCAGCTTCCAGCTGCAGCAAATGAGACCTCAACTCAACCAGAGTCATTGATCTGCCTTTAAATTGCCAATGCAATAAATCAGCAGTTCGGGCTTCTGGAATTACTTTACTGACAACTTGGTAAAAAGCTGACCGTTTCTCTTTATCTGTCAGTGGAAGCGTGCTGGGCCCATAACCTGAATGACTTTTATAATAATTTGTGGAAAATAGGAAGGATGGCTATTCTAGTAATAATATAACACTTTGATTATACACTACTGGAAAAAATTAAGGGATCAAAAAAAAAATTCCAAATTTTTCGGTAGTTTTCAACAAGCCGTAACTTTGAGAGAAATGGTCGTACAGGAAATTATTTTAGTTTTTTTTTTTGATTACGGGCGTGGAAAAAATTTTTTTAGCTTAACCACTATAAGAATCGGATATTTTGTTCATTTAGCTTTAATATCTTTTTTTGAACACCCTGATACGTCCACTCCTCGCCGAGATATCGGTCTTCAAATGGAAAAGGATCTTTTTGTCTTTGATTATCGATATCTCAGCAACCAATGATCGCACAGAAAGTTAAAGGTGGGTTTCAAGAACTTGAATGAATTCCCCTTAACGACTGTCCATTGCTTTTTCGAAAAAAAAATTTTTTCTTTTTGTCACATGAATTTGAAAATGCAACAAAAAAAGGGCTTTTGGTGGTTTTTTGGAAAATCAAGCGCTGGATAGAAAATATTGAGGAAACCACTAATGTTAAGTGTGCCTTTTACAGTTTAATGTACCCACAAAAACCCTACAAAGAACCGAATTAATCCAGCCAGCCGTTTTTTTTTGTTTCACTCGATCGAATTTTTGAAAAAATTAAAGGATCACGTTTTTTGCTCTGAAAAGCTCATAATTTTAAAAAATGAGAAAAAAAAATTGTTTTTCCGAGCTTTTTCCACATTTCGGTACCAGAAAGTGCTTAAATTTTCAAAAAAAAAAATTCAAAAAAAAAAATTTCAAAAAAAACATTTTTTTCGAAAAAAAAATTTCATAAAAAAATTTTTTTTTGGAAAAATTATTTTTTTAACAAGTTAAGGAAATTCAAAAAATCATCGCCCAATGATTTTTATCACCTTTCCGCCGCTGCATTCCTTGATTCTACTGATGTCCTTTTAATTAAATTAATAAAAAAAGTTAATACCCCCAATCGAATTTCGATTTTTGTCATACACTTTTCGGAGATTGTTTTTCTTTTCTTTTCGTGAACCCTTAGCAAATCGCTTCATTCAACAGTTTTTTTCAAAACTAATCCCTCTGCGCTAAAAAAAATTTTTTTTTAATTTTTCGGTCAAAATTGGAAATTTCTTACTTTTTTGATTTTTAATCATGGTTAGACGATATTTATTAGAGGTGGAAGTCGCTCGATTAGTGACTCTTATTGACGAAGATTACACTCAACATGCAGTTGCCATCCGGATGGGTGTAAGTCAATCTGTCGTATCTCGAGCTTATACCAGATACCAAGAGACGAATCAATACCATCGTCGCCCCGGATAAGGTCGCGATCGAGTCACTAATGCCCGCGATGATCGGGCAATTGTTAGAGAAGTTCAACGACAACCTTTCGTCAATGCGAATATTGTTGCTTAAAACTTCCCCAATCGCAGACAACAGCAACAACAGCAACAGTGACGACGGCATCAAATGCGAAACATTTGCTCTCGAACAGTCATCAACCGTCTTCGTGAAACTGGGTTACACGCACGACACCCTACTCGTGTACCCCTGTTGACAGCGAGACATCGTCGAGCTCGTTTAGCGTATGCTAACGATCATCGAAATTGGAACTTGAGGCAATGGCCAAATGTTTTATTCACTGACGAGTCTCGTTTTAATCTGTATGGCAACGACTGACGTCCGCTCGTTTGGCGCCCTCGTGGAGAACGTTTTCGCCAGAACTGTGTCCGTCCAGTCGTTGCCTACGGCGGTGGATCAGTTATGGTGTGGGGCGGCGTTTCACGGAATTGGAGAACACCTTTGGTAATTGTACGCGAAAATTTGACAGCTAGACGCTACATCGACCAAATTTTAAGGCCCATTGTTCTGCGCAGGCGAGAACATCTGAGGTCGTTCATATTGATGCAAGATAACGCACGTCCACACACAGCCAACATTACCAGGCGCTTCTTTGAGCAGCATGACATCACATTGTTGCGACACTCAGCAATGAGTCTAGATCTCAACCCCATAGAGCACGTTTGGGACATAATGGGCCGTCGGTTGCGCAGAGAGTATCCAAGTTTGGAGAACTTAGCTGCTTTGGAGCGTGCGCTTCAGCACATTTGGAATACCATTCCGCAGTCTCAAATTACCGTCTGCATAAACATAGCTGAACGGTTGAGAGCCGTTATTGAAAACAGGGGTGGTAATACCCGGTATTAAACCAACAAAAACCTTCAGAGAATGAGTTTGGAGTCATTAAATACGGTGGAACTGACGAGCCACCGGGTTTCAAATCTTCTGAAATACCATACACACACACACACACACACACACACACACACACACACACACACACACACACAGAAGCGTAAATCCGACCGCGCGACCTCCACGTGGTACGCTTTGGATAACGCTAATGCCGGCGGTAACTGTTTTCTTAAACTTTTCAAGAGAAAAAATTTCAGAAAAAAAGTTTTTTTTTTTGAAAATTTAAGCACTTTCTGGTACCGAAATGTGGAAAAAGCTTGGAAAAACAATTTTTTTTTCTCATTTTTTAAAATTATGAGCTTTTCAGAGCAAAAAACGTGATCCTTTAATTTTTTCAAAAATTCGATCGAGTGAAACAAAAAAAAACGGCTGGCTGGATTAATTCGGTTCTTTGTAGGGTTTTTGTGGACACATTGAACTGTAAAAGGCACACTTAACATAAGTGGTTTCCTCAATATTTTCTATCCAGCGCTTGATTTTCCAAAAAACCACCAAAAGCCCTTTTTTTGTTGCATTTTCAAATCCATGTGACAAAAAGAAAAAATTTTTTTTTCGAAAAAGCAATGGACAGCCGTTAAGGGGAATTCATTCAAGTTCTTGAAACCCACTTTTAACTTTCTGTGCGATCATTGGTTGCTGAGATATCGATAATCAAAGACAAAAAGATCCTTTTCCATTTGAAGACCGATATCTCGGCGTGGAGTGGACGTATCAGGGTGTTTAAAAAAAGATATTAAAGCTAAACGAACAAAGTATCCGATCCTTATAGTGGTAAAAAAAAATTTTTTCCACGCCCGTAAATCAAAAAAAAAAACTAAAAAAATTTTGAGAATTTTTTTGTTGCTGGTTTTTCTATGATTACTCAAAAACCGCGGAGGCTACAAAATTTTAAAGTTCTAATCCAAAAACTAGACACTTGGAGCTACAATTTCGTTTTTTTAGATTTCCCGTATGACCATTTCTCTCAAAGTTACGGCCTGTTGAAAACTACCGAAAAATTTGGAATTTTTTTTTTGATCCCTTAATTTTTTCCAGTAGTGTACTTCAATTAATCAAAAGAGTTTCGCTACGATTGCAAGATGACAACTATTAAATCGTCATAAAAGCCGATAAAGTACCATTAGGTGAACATACTGGTAGATTCAACGCTCCAACTGTTGATCAGGTTGCTGTTATCATGGTTAGTGATCCAGTTGACAAAAGATCTATAAAAATTACACGGCGAGACAACACTATCAGTATGATTCCGGATCTACACCGCTCATATGATGCAATACAATATCCATTGATATTTTGGCAAGGACAGGATGAATATCACCTTAACATCAAACAGTGTGATCCTAATACCGGTAAATTTGACAATTACCTATTTATTTTCTTACTGTAGGTATGAATGTTAATTTCGTATTGTATTTTATTTTTTATTTTTTTAGGTGATTATGGAAATAAAAAAGTGTGCTCAATGAACTACCACGAACACCGAATAATGATTAGACTAAATCAGGACAACTATATCCTTCGATATCATCAGCTATTCCATCAATACATTGTTGATATGTATGCTAAGGTTGAAAGCGAACGCTTGCGATTCATTCGATTCAACCAGGCTAAATTACGATCGGAAGAATATATTCACTTACGAGATGCTGTTTCTGGAAACATCAACGGAAATTTAAATCCTAATGACATCGGTAATGCTTTCATTTTACCTTCAAGCTACATCGGCAGTCCACGGAACATGCAGGAATACATGCAAGACGCGATGACTTACGTACGTCATTACGGCCGACCGGATTTGTTTCTTACATTTACATGTAATCCGAATTGGGAAGAGATACAAACTTTATTATTATCAGGACAACAAGCAATTTATCGTCATGATATAACTGCACGCGTGTTTAAGCAAAAATTGAAATCTTTAATTGATTTTATTGTTAAATATTCAATTTTCGGTATCTCACGTTGTTGGCTGTATACGATTGAGTGGCAAAAGCGAGGTTTGCCTCATGCCCACATTTTGATTTGACTTGAAGATAAAATCCGTCCAGAAGAAATTGATCAAATAATTTCAGCCGAAATTCCAGACCCATTAATTGATCCAGAATTATTTGATGTTGTCACTAAACACATGATTCATGGGCCATGCGGTGCTTTTAACATCACGTCACCATGCATGGAAAATGGAAAATGTAAGAAAAATTTCCCAAAGCCGCATACGAATGACACTATCACGGATATTGATGGTTATCCTATATATCGCCGCAGAAATACTGAGAATGGTGGCCACACATTTACAATGTGACTGCCGAATTATCCAAATCAAGCAGAATTTGATAATCAGTGGGTGGTACCATATTCACCATAACTTTCAAAAACTTATAAAGCTCATATCAACGTTGAGCTTTGCAGTTCTGTAAAATCAATTAAGTACATTTGTAAATATGTAAACAAAGGCAGTGATTGGGCCATATTTGAAGTACAAAATATAAATAAAAATGACGAAATAGCACGATACCAAATGGGTAGATACATTAGCAGCAACGAAGCTATTTGGCATATTCTCAGCTTTCCCATACACGAAAGAGATCCTTCTGTCTAGCATCTAGCAATACATCTTGAAAACGGTCAACGTGTATACTTCACTGAAGAAGATCTTCTCCAAAGAGCGTTCGAGGCCCCAAAAACGACACTAACTGAATTTTTTACATTGTGACAAAGATTTGATATTTTTGGCCGATTCGCAAAGACATTGCTATATGGTGATGTTCCGCGTTATTTCACATGGAACAAATCCAGTAAAAAATGGGAACCACGAAAACAAGGAAAACGACATCCTTCCATTCCAGGCATATTCAAAGCTAAGACATGGGGGCGACTTTACACAGTACATCCAAAACAACGTGGGTGCTTCTATTTACGTTTGTTATTGGTGAATGTGCCTGGACCAACGTCTTTTGAATTTCTGCGAACAGTTAATGGTCGAGTATTCAATACATACCAAGATGCATGTCGTGAAATTCAATTGCTAGAAGACGATAACCATTGGGACTTAGCGCTTGCTGATGCTGCGTTGACATCAATGCCCAATAACATTCGTCAGCTATTTGCAATTATTTTGACGACGTGTTATCCATTGTAAGCATAAACTTTGTGGGAAAAATATAAAAATTGCATGACAGAAGACATATTGCACCCAATTAGACAAACAGATCAATGCCAAAACATACATTATACGCCAGAGATGTATAATGAAGCATTGGTGTTGATCGAGGATTTATGTGTTCTAATTTCAAATTTACCACTTAATCATTATGGTATGCCATCACCTAATCGCCCAGCTACTGACTTAGTCAATACCGATTTACAACGAGAACAACAATATGACCATGGAAATTTAGCCACGATTATCACGAACAGTGAGCCATTACTAACAGCAAAACAAAAAATTATTTATAATCGGATTATGCTGGCTGTTGCTGCTGAACAAGGCGGTATTTTTTTCTTGGACGCACTAGGTGGAACCGGTAAGACATTTTCAATATCGTTGATTCTTGCCAAAATACGGTCGCAACAGAAAATCGCATTGGCCGTTACATCGTCAGGCATTGCGGCTACTTTACTGGATGGTGGGCGAACGGCACATTCAACATTCAAGCTGCCATTGGATATTCATCATAAGCCAGATGCAATGTGTAACATCAAAAAGAATAGTGGAATAGCTGCAGTGTTGCGGAAGAGTTCTATAATAATTTGGGATGAGTGTACAATGGCGCACAAATATTCACTTGAAGCATTGCATAGAACTATGCAGGATTTAAACAGCAATAATAAACTTTTCGGTTGTACTATCTTACTTTTGTCTGGTGATTTCCGTCAGACTTTACCGGTTATACCTCGCTTAATTTTCGCGGATGAGATTAATGCATGTTTGAAACAATCATTCTTATGGCGAAGTGTTGAAACACTTCGATTGACCATAAACATGCGGGTACAGTTGCAAAATGATCCATCAGCACAAATATTTTCCGAGCAATTACTAGATATTGGGAACGGTAAAATAGAACTGCAACCAAATACGCAATGCATCAAACTGACAGACAATTTTTGTACTTTTCTTCAAGATAAAAATGAATTGATTCAGAGTATTTTTCCGGATATACAGAATAATTACTTGAATCATAACTGGCTCAGTCATCGGTTGATTTTGGCAGCCAAAAATGTTGATGTTGCCGAAATTAACTTCCAGATACAACAGTTGTTACCAAGCGATCTAATGTTTTTTAAATTAATCGATACTGTTGTTGATGAAAATGAAAGTATAAATTTTCCAACTGAATTTTTGAATTCACTATATATACCTGGAATGCCACCCCACAATCTTCAATTAAAGATTGGTTCCCCGATTATTCTCCTACGTAATTTTAATCCACCTCAATTATGCAACGGTACACGTTTGATCATCAAAAAGATCACCGGAAACATTCTTGAAGCAACCATTTTAACTGGGAAGTTTAAAGGAAAAGTGGTCCTGTTGCCACGTATTCCAATAATACCGTCAGATTCTACCATACCTTTCAAACGGCTACAGTTTCCAATTCGTTTAGCTTTTGCCATGTCCATAAATAAGTCTCGAGGCCAAACAATGTCCATTTGTGGTTTAGATTTGGAAAATCCGTGTTTTTCTCATCGGCAACTATATGTTGCATGTTCACGTGTTGGGAAACCGTCGAATCTATTTGTGTTAGCTAAAGACAGGTTAACCAAAAATATTGTGCACCGATTAGTGCTAAATTAAATTGAAATTGAAAGTATTTATAATTTGAAATAATAAATATTACTGTTAAAGAATTAACCCTTCAGCACTCTCGTAAAACGACTCACTATCATTACTCGCGCGATGAGAAAAACTCTCACGCCCTTTGCGCATGTGCGCGCATGCGCACGTATGCTTATAGCCTCTTCAATTTAAAAAATTTCAAACAAGATAAATTTCTTTAATTAAAAAAAAAATTGACTTATTTAAAAATAATATTTCTGATTTCAT
>NW_025403951.1:45882-58382 GCF_020080835.1 Cotesia glomerata
AGAGCTCAAAAAGTCATAAGTGCAATTTTAAGCGCCTAGGTATGGAATTAGCAGGAAGTTGCAGGGATGGCCTTTGGGGTCAACCGTTTTCCTAATTTTTTTTTATTTTTTTTAACTTTCCGTTAAGAAAATCGAAGATTTTCAAAAATCGGGAAGTTATTGTTTTCACCTCGTTTTGCAAAAATCGAATTTTCATCAGATCTCGACGTTTTAAGGTCATGGAAAGCTTCACTGACTACCCCTGTGATGTTGTCACTATGTCTCTATGTGTGTGCGTGTGTGTGTGTGTGTGTGTGTGTGTGTGTGTGTGTGTGTGTGTGTGTGTGTGTGTGTGTGTAAGTATGTGAATTGCTTATAACTTTTGGACGACTAAACCGATTGGAACCTATCAAACGGCGTTCGAAAGAGTTTCCTTAAACTGAGATGTCCTGTAAATTTTAACCGATTCAGACTGATAGATTTTGAGAAATTTTGACGAATCTCAAAAAAAATAGGAAAAAAATTTTCTTTTTAAGTGGTTTTTTTGGAATAACTTTTCAACAGCTTTATCGATCAACTCAAAAATCAACTCAAAAAAGCTAATCTGCCCTTAAGCTTGAAAAAACCCGCCGATCGCCGCTAACCCAGTCAAAATCGGTTGATTCGTTTTAGAGATATTGTAAACGAAGGAAGCGAAAAAAGTTTTTTTATCTCATGACTTCGACATTTCTTTTCGGATCGTTTTTAATGAAACAAAATAATTTTTAGAACTCAAAAACCGCGTTGATCGCCGTCAAGAACGTAATAATCGGTTGAATAATTCGAGAGATATTTTTGACGAAATATTTGGAAACAAGTCGTTTTTTAACATAACTCCGACATTTTTGGAATAACTTTTAAACGGTTTTACCGATCGATTCAAAAAACTGATCAGCTTTTAACATCAAAAAACCACGTCGATCGCCGCCATTTCGGTCAAAATCGGTTCATTTGTTCGTGAGTTATCGTTGACGAAAAATAACCGAAAAAAGTTTTTTTTTTTAATTTTTTTTAAATTACGTCGGATGCTGTTAACTACGTAAAAATCGGTTCATTCATACAAAAGTTATTGTGGTTTGAAAATTCGAAAAATTGTGTTTTATCAAACTTCTATCAGTCTTTTGAGCTCGACAAGCTCAAAAGCATAGAAAATCTATCTCATTAAGCTCAGAGAGCTCAAAATAACACATAAACTGTATTTTTGAGCTCAAAGAGCTCAAAAACATCATTAGTGGAACTTTAAGCACCTAGGTATGAAATTAGTGGGAAGTTGCACGGATGGCCTTCAGGGTCTACCGTTTTTTTGATTTTTTTTTGAGTCTCGAGTGAAAAATGTTGGTTTTTGAAGTTTTAAGAACTCTCTCCAAAGGACAGCTCTGAAAATATTTTTAAGAGGTCGCCCCAAATTTTTTTAAATTTCAAAAATCGTCAAAAATCGAATTTTTTTTTTTTTTTTTTCATTTTTTTTTCTCGTTACTGTATAATTTCATAGACAAAAAAAATAAGTTTCTGAAAGTTTCAGTTCAAAATTTAAATTTCGAAAGGTCACTCATAATTTTTTTCTTTAATTAATTACACCGGCACACAAAAAAAAAAGTTGTCAGTACTTTTGATCTGACCTACTTATCTTCATGTATATTGACGCACTGAATCCGAGTCTGAAGTCAGTTTTGCCCGTACACTGTCAAAATTTTAAGTTAAATTCAAAAAGTGTTAATTAGCCCGTTAAGCTGACAAAATTTGAAAAAATAGCAAAAAGCGCAAAAAAATTGCATTAAATCATGAAAAATCGAAATTATCGAAATAAAAAATTTTTTGGATTCAGATTGATTGTTTTTTATGTAAGGTAAAAGTCCCAATAGATAATCATGTACCAGTATATGATCACTCCATGTATTTGTATACCTATATTTGTGAATATAGATATACAAATACATGGAGTGATCATATACTGGTACATGATCATCTATTGGGGCTTTAACCTTACTTTGTTTCACTGAATTTGAATCTGAAATTTTGTCACTTTGAAGTTTTAAAATTAGAAAAAAACCTTAAAAAACCAAAAAAATCGGGAAAATTACAGTTAAAAATATGAGAAAAAATCTATTAAACACGATTGTTAATGACTTAGGTGCATTCTACTCTCATAGATGGAATATGATCTTAGAATTGAAAAATTGACAAAATTTTTAAATCCTTAAGAAATAGCATGTAAGGAAAAGATACGAAGCCATATTTTCGAATTTCAGACTGTTGTTCGTTTCCCGACTAGAAATTTCAGTGAGGCAGTGATTTGGCACAAGTAAGGCATGCCGAATTCCAAACTTGCAGTAAGTGAGGAATCCAAATCAGGCCGAAGTTTGGGATGTAACGCAGTTGCGAGGCTCAGCCTACTTTGGCTTCCTGATTAGGTTGCAGTTTGGAAACCAAATTCGCAACGAAGAACCCAAATCTAATTCTTTCTTGATTTTTAGCTTTTTTATTATCAAGCGAAAATTAACAATAACAAATGCTTATTATTTTATCTTCTTTTACTATTTTAAGTATAAATATTAAATTTAGGACTAAATTCTTTAAATATTACATGAATAAAAAAAATTAGGAAAACGGTTGACCCTGAAGGCCATCCCTGCAACTTCCCGCTAATTCCATACTTAGGCGCTTAAAATTGCACCAATGACGTTTTTGAGCTCTTCGAGCTCAAAAATACAATTCATGCATTATTTTTATCTCTCCGAGCTCTCCTAGAAGAGATGCTTTCCTAGCTCAAAAGTCTGATAGAGATTTGATAAGACACCGTTTTTTGAATTTTTAAACCGCAATAACTTTTGAATAAATAATCCGATTTTTACGCGGTTAGAAGCATTCGACGCAGTTTTTCAAGTTCCACAAAGAATCTCAAATTTTGAATTGATCGCACTAGTAATTTTGGAGTTATTCCGAAAAAACACTTTTTTCAGTTTTCTTTCGTTCACGATATCTCTCGAACGAATCAACCGATTTTGACCGGACTGGTGGCGATCGACGTGGTTTTTTGAGGTTAAGAGCTGATTAGTTTTTGGAATTGAACCTTTAAGCCGTTTAAAAGTTATTCCAAAAAAACCACATTTGAAAAAAATTTTTTTTTCAGTTTTTTTACGATTTCTCAAAATCTATTGATCTGAATCAGTCCAACTAGTTTTCAAAATCTAAGTTTGGTAAAGCCCTTTTGAATGGCACCAACCGCGATGAAATCGGTCAAGCCGTTCAAAAGTTATAAGCGGTTCACATACTTTCACACACACACACACACACACACACACACACACACACACACACACACACACACACACACACACACACACACACACACATACATACATACATACATACATACATACAGACACCGTGACAACCTCGCGGGGATAGTCAGGGAAGCTTCCTGTGACCTTCAAACGTCGAGATCTGATGAAAACTCGATTTTTGCAAAACGGGGTGAAAACAATAACTTCCCGATTTTTGAAAATCTTCGATTTTCTTAGCGGGAATTTAAAAAAACAAATACTTCTTTGCTTTTATTTAATATTATTTTTATTATTTAATTTTATCTTTTCTGTAATTTTTTTTTGTTTTTTAGAGCGTTTTTTAATGTGAAGAGGTTTTTTTGATTGGTAGATTTGATAAGTCAAGGAGGAAGGAGATAATGGAGGGGTTGGATACACTAATCACACATAACACAACTTTACTTCACACTCGCCTTAATAGTAATTATAATTAGTTATTATTAATTATTGAAAATCGTGCATGTCGAACGCGAGACTCAAACACGGTACCGGACGCACAAGGGCCCTATACAATACCGCGACGCTACGCCAATGATGAGCGACCTTTTACTTCAAGATACTTATAAGCACAACCAATGTTCGGCTTGCCTAATTTAAAACAAATAAGATTCGAATTGGGCTAGCCTAAGTTCGGAAAGCCAAGTTCACTCCAAACTAGCAAAACTCAGGTTATCGTTACTTGAAACCAGTTCGGCGTTCCCATGATATATCAGATTTAAGGAATCCATGAAACTTTCCTAGTTACGTTCAAATATGGCAAGCCAAACATTTCGTTCTGCCTACCTTGGTTTTTATGAGGTACAACCTAGGCAAGTCTAAGTTAGGCAAGCCAAACTTGCCCCGAATTGGTTCTTTGGCATATGCCTCACTGAAATTTCTAGTCGGGTACGAGACACCGTGTTTACATGTACAATACACAAATACTCTCATAAATACACACTTTTATATGTAAAGAACTAAAAGGCTTAACCTTGGAAAGACTTAAAGCCAAATGTCTTCTCCCACTCCGTTTTAGAGTACTTTGGCAAGAAACGCCGAAGGTCGTCAAACGTTTGGAATGCCTAACTTGTAGGAAATTATAAAATCCAAAGGTCTACGGAAGTTCGGTTTGCCAAACTTAAAAGTAATTGGGGCCATCTATGGTAAGACGAAGTTTGGCGAATGTTTGGAATGCCTATCTTGCAGGAAATCATAAAATCCAAAGGTCTACGGAAGTTCGGTTTGCCAAACTTGAAAGTAATTGGGACCATCAATGGTAAGACGAAGTTTGGCGAATGTTTGGAATACCTAAATTGCAGGAAGTTATAAAATCCAAAGGCTTACGAAAGTTCGGTTTACCAAACTTGAAGGTAATTAGGGATATTTATGGCAACCCAAGCTCCGGCAAATCTTTGGTTATCGTTACTTCCAGCTAGTCAGGCATTCCAAAGGTTCGCCGAAGTTCGGCTTGCCATAGATGTCCCAAATTACTAGCAAATTTGGCGTGCCAATCTTCGTTTTGCCTAACGTGGATTTAAGAAGGCGCAAATTAGGCTTGCCTAAGTTAGGCAAGCCACACTTGCCCCTCACTAATTCTTCGGCATTCCTCACTATAATTTCTAGTCGGGTTGTATCGAATTTTTAAATTTCCGCTAAGATAACTAAAAATTTTCAAAAATCGGGAAGTTATTGGTAGAGCTAAAAAACTACATCGATCGCCGCCAACCGCGTGAAAACCAGTTGATCAATTCAAAAGTTATGGCAGTTTGAAAATTTAAAAAATTGTGTTTCATCGAACTTTGATAAGACTTTTGAGCTCGAAGAGCTCAAAAGCATAGGAATGCTACTTTGTGAGCTCGGAGAGCTCAAAATAACTCATAAATTATATTTTTGAGCTAGAAGAGCTCAAAAACGTCATACGTGCAATTTTAAGCGTCTAGATATGGAATTAGCGGGAAGTTGCTGGGAAGACCGTCAGGGTCAACCGTATTCCTAATTTTTTTTATTTGAATTCATCTTGGGATATAGGTGTTCAATCGACTTCTGATTTTGTTGGTAAATGTATTATCATGTCCTTAATAAGTATACAAAAATTTAGAATTTTCTGACGATGTGATTTAACCACGGCAACTACCTCAGTTCACATGTTTACATGTTTCTATGAAGCAAAAAATATTCATCATAAGGTCATTTTGAAAAATTTTTACTCTTGCAATCGTTTTGTTCATACAAAACTGACTGAGAAATGCTTAAGTACAATAATTTTTAACTTCCCGCTAAGAAAATTGAAAATTTTCAAAAATCGGGAAGTTATTGGTTTTACCCCGTTTCCCGAAAATCGAGTTTTCATCAGATCTCGACGTTTTGAGGTCCTGGGAAGCTTCCCTGAATATTTTCGCGATAATGTCCGCGATGTGTGTGTGTGTTTCTTTTTTTTTTTTTTTTCCTTAGGGGGGGGAATTCTTTTTACGGATTCTAGGCATAGCTGTTTGGTCTGGATATGCGGCGACTCAACGCAGCGTCATACTGAAACTCGACGCTGACGCCCCTACCCACTAAACCCTAAACCCCCTTCTCTTCTATCCTTTGATCCCCCATGGTACCGCCGTAAGGCATTTCTTCGCGGGAGGAGGAATTAGCTGCCGCTCTTCCTTCTAGTGGCTAAGATGTTATTTCTCCCTTCTAGATTCTGTCTTTTACTCTTTTCCTCTCAATGGATCGCAACTCTGTAAGCACTTTTGTAGCAAAAGTGCTTGTGGCGTTCCAGGCAGCTTCTGACGACAACATTGCTTCTACTATTGACTCTGGTTGGGTTCTCTTTTTCAGAATCTTCTCTAACTCATCGCACTGTTGGTTGAAACGTGGACACACAAATAAAACATGCTCCGCATCTTCATTGACCCCTGGACAGGACGGGCACTCTGGGGTATCATCGTGCTTAAAGTGGTGAAGATACTTCCGGTAACATCCGTGTCCTGATAACATCTGCGTTAGATAATAGTTGATCTCACCGTGACTCCGGTTGAACCACACATCAATCCGAGGTATGAGACGGTACGTCCACCGTCTTTTCTCTGCAGCATTCCACTCCTGTTACCATCTTGCGATGCTGTGCTGCCGTTCTTTCCTTCTAAGATCTTCAGGGCTCAGTGTGGTTGACCTTTTTCCACTAGGACTCTGAGAGGCAGAGTACCGGAAATAACACACACTGCTTCCTCTGATATTGTGCGGAAGGCGCTAGCTACTCGTAGG
This sequence comes from Cotesia glomerata, assembly GCF_020080835.1. NCBI lineage: Eukaryota > Metazoa > Arthropoda > Insecta > Hymenoptera > Braconidae > Cotesia > Cotesia glomerata. Next base: position 52,455 of record NW_025403951.1, read on the forward strand.
GCACTCAGTCGATATACTGCTCCAGCCTTTCTCCATGATTCTTGCGTCTTTAGTGCGTCGGCCCAAATGGATATTCCGTAAGTGAGCACCGATGTGACTACTGATGACAATAATAGCCTCCTGCTCTGCTTTGGGCCTCCGACGTTTGGCATCAGTCGTGCGAGACTAGCCCTCACTACTGACGCTTTGGCACTGACATGTTCCACTTGCTGCTTGAAGTTGAGTCGGGCATCAAGCATCACTCCCAAATATCGGATATAAGGTTGTGATGTGATTTCTTGTTCACCGACTGTTAAATCGCAAAGATTTAAATAGAATATTCTTGAGCATACATTTATTTATTTCTAAGTCCAGATGTTTGTTTGTATGCTTAGCTGTAATTTTAAAGGTTTACAAACCCTTCATGAAGTTTTAAGCGTACCATTCATAAGGAAAGGTCTTACCATTTTTTTGTTATCAGCTTAGGCTGTTTTATTACGTTATGACCGTCTGTCCAAAATTGAGGAATTTGTCGAGCGTGAGAGTCCAGACTACTCAAAACTCAAGGTTAATGACTACTTGCAAACTAACATATTTCTCAGTCCTTCTGACCGCCCACGTGCGACTTGAGAGGTAGTAATTGGTCATTTTTAACCCCTACCTTTTAAATGTATCTAAACATAAGTTCACTAGAATTTTTACGTAGCTTTTTAAGTTAATTGTACTTGTACTTTCATCTAAGCAATATATGTATTAAACTGACATCCTCTTTATTTAAAACTACCTTTATCTGTTCCAAAGACAATCCTTAAAAAATAACAAAATACAATAAATTCGCGTTCGATTAAGTTCTTGCGCGACGTCACTTATAAATAAATTAAAATATTCATAAAATATTCGCTACGGAACGCTTGAATAAAGTTAAAGCATCGATAAGCGGTCTAAGCGCAATACAAGACAAATTAGACGAGATCGATCCTACTCAAGATCACAGTGAAATCACCGTAGAAATTGAGGACTATTTTCATAGAGCTTTAGCAAAATTTAAGCGTCTATCTAATCCAAATCACGTAGATAATTCAAGAACACTAGCAGTTACAAACGCAAACAATAACAACAACACGTTAATGACCAAACTTCCGAAGCTAGAGTTGAGAACTTTTGACGTAACTTTGGAAAAATGGAGACCTTACCGAGATTGATTTCGTGATAATATTCACAAATGGGACTGCGCTGATTCAACTAAGCTTGACTTTTTACAAGCTACTTTGAAGGGTGAAGCCGCTCGAACAATTGAGGCGTTCGAAGCAACCAATGATAATTATCAAGAAGCCTGGAAATTATTAGAACAAACATATGATATTGAATATATATTGATTTTTCGGCATCTTGATTTGTTACTAGAAACTCCAGCTATGAAGTATAATTCGGCTAAAGAAATTCAAAATTTACTGAATCGCGTGCAGACTCAGCTTTTAGCTATGAAGGCCCTGGGAGAAGAAACAACGAGTTGGAACACTATGGTCGTACATATAATCATTAAGAGATTACATAAGGATACGGCTAGAGAATGGAATCATCGAATGAAGGATTCAAAAATGCCCAGAAGTGAAGACCTGATGGTTTTCCTGAGAGAAGAGGCCACGCGCCTAGTCGCGGTCTCCCCTTCCAACCATCATAACTCGCACTCAAGCTCGCATCATTCTAATTCCAATCATCATAATAATAGTCATACCCATGGATCCAAAAGTTCAGACTCAAAATCGCAGCGTTCGGCATTTGTATCAAGTGCTGACAACAAATGCCCCCTTTCTCAGTGCCAAGGAGCGCACAGTCTTGTAAAATGTGACATACTTTTAAATTTGTCCATACCAGATAGATTTAAAAGTGCACGAGCCATGTCATTATGTCTCCTATGTCTACTGCCAGGTCACAAAACCCGCCTATGTCAAGCAGCTAGTTGTGAATGTTGCCATAAAGGACATCACACTCTCGTGCATTTAACAAACGAAGATTGGAAAACAGTAAAATCAGCTGCATGACAATCACAGCAGGTTAACACCATAGAATCAACAGCAACCACTCCGACTCCTCAGGTACCTACTCAAGAAAGCAGCTCTCCTACAGTACTATTAACTAGTGGGCCCGCAGTGGATTTACTAACAACTGCAGTAGTTGAAATGTTAAACAAGGACGGCACACCGATTCGATATCGAGCTTTGTCCACACATGCTCCAGCTCAAATTTTATGACCGCACGGTTTGCACAAAGACTAGGGCTCCAGGTAAAAAAATGCGAAATAAACGTTAACGCTATAGGTGACACAGTGGCCACTACAAAATTCCTGTTAACCGCTAAATTTAAATCACGCATAAACGAATACTCCCAATCATTATCCTTTTTAACAGTGGATAATATCGGAGGTTTGCAACCACTATCACCAGTAGATACTTCCAATCTTTGTATTTCAAAGGGAATAAAATTAGCTGATCCAGAATACTATAAACCTCAAGAAGTAGATATTCTTAGGTTGGATTATTGGAGGAAGCGTAGTGAGTTGTAAACAGCAAAATGATACCTTATCATGTAAAACGATAAGCTTAAACTTTGAATTGGATAAATTCTGGAAAATAGAAGAGGTGGCTACAAATGTACAGTCATCATCCGAGGAAATAGCCTGCGAAGAACATTATTCTCGTACCTACACTCGTGACAAAAATGGGCGTTATGTTTTAGCGTTACTATTCAAAGAAAATACTTTACCATCGGGCGATTCTCGGCCAGTAGCTGAAAGGCGTCTACAAGGGATCATCCGTAAAATGAGACGAGATCCCGACTTCAAGAAACAATACACTGCGGTCATGCAAGAATATATCGACCGTGGATATATGACCAAAGTCCAAGTCCCAGTTGAAACTAGTGACGGTTTTTTCTTACCCTATCATGCTGTCATCAAAGAAACGAGTACTACTACCAAAGTACGAATTGTATTCGATGGATCAGCAAAGAGCACTTCAGGTATATCCCTCAACGAGCAGTTAATGACGGGTCCCATTTTACAGGACAGCTTATTCACGACCCTTATTCGTTTCCGAGCATACAAATACGTTCTCACTGGAGATATCGAGAAAATGTATTTACAGTTCCTCATCCGTCCAGAAGATCAAAAATATTTACGCGTGTTATGGGTCAACGAAGATGGAGAAATTGGAGTGTACGAATTTAATGTTGTTATTTTTGGAATAACATCATCTTCTTTCCAGGCAATACGTAGCCTTCAGCAACTTGCTCATGATGAAGGCGTCAAGTTCTCATTAGGTGCAAAGGCTCTGCTCCAAGGAATGTACGTTGATAATTGTCTGACAGGATCTGACTCTATTGAAGAGGCTTTAAAGATCCGAGATGAAATACGTGAGTTGCTTCCCCTCGGCGGGCTGAATATGAGACAATGGGCATCAAATGAGCCAAAATTACTTGAAGGACTTTCAGATGAAGATATTAAGCAAAAATTATCTATCGAGGACAATAGTATAAAAACATTAGGTTTACAATGGGATGCCTCGAAGGATGTCATCGAGTATAAGATAAGAGAGCCGATTCTCTCAGATAAAGTTACTAAAAGAACAATTTTATCTAGCATCGCAAAAATATTTGATCCTCTAGGTCTTCTAAGCCCGATAATTGTTAAAGCAAAGATCATTATGCAGCAATTATGGGACGATAAGGTTGCCTGGGACGAGTCTGTTCCTCAAGAAACCTATACGAAGTGGCAGATTTATTGTAAAGAATTACCTTTACTCAATAGCATACACTTTGAAAGGTTAAGTGTACTGACCGATTCAAGAGACTCAACTGCATGGATTTTGTGATGCCAGTATGAAGGCCTACGGAGCGTGTATATACCTGCGTTCTCAAGATAATGAGGGTAGGATTAAAGTTGTTTTGTTATGTTCAAAATCTAGAGTTGCACCCTTGAAATCAATATCTTTACCTAGATTAGAATTATGTGGAGCCTTATTGTTATCGGAATTATACGTGTGTGTTAAGAAATCTATAAACATAAATATTCAACGTACTGTGTTTTGGTCCGATTCCACTATAGTAATTCATTGGATTAATACGCCTCCACATTTACTTCAGACGTTTGTTGGAAACCGTATTTCTGAAATTCAATCAAAAACTGACTCATCTACATGGCGACATGTCCGATCTGAAGACAACCCGGCGGACGCTATCTCAAGAGGACAGCTACCGTCAGAATTCTTAAAAAACAACAATTGGAAGAACGGACCCTATTGGCTTCATCGTTCAGAAAATTCGTGGCCAATCTTAGAAATTACCGCTGTAAAAGAAGTACCTGAAATGCGTAAATCTTCCTGCTTTGTATTCTCTAAACCAAGTGAATTTTTGACACAATTCTCTAGCATGTTTAAATTACGAAAAATCTTCGCTTACGGTTTTCGATTTAAACTTGACAATCGATGTAAGGGCCCCCTGCAAGTATCTGAATTATCTGCCGCTACTACACGTATTTTAAAGCTAGTTCAAATATCGTCTTTCTCTGAAGAAATCAACCGATTGAACAGTAGTAAGGATCTCAACCATGACAGTTCAATCGAATCTTTATCTCCTATTATCGACAACGATGGATTATTACGTGAAGGAGGTAGATTAAGGCATTCAAACCTTTCTACATCGCAAAAGCATCTAATAATTCTACCGAAGAATCATCACGTTACAAAACTGATAATATTGGAAGAACATGTACGTAATTTTCACTCAGGTACACAATCCACGTTATACGGCTTACGGAGACGATATTGGATTGTACATGGTCGAGCTCAGGTACGCCAAGAGATCTCTAAATGCGTAGCTTGCTTTAAATGCAAACCTGTATTGGCTCAATTCAAGATGGGTGACCTACCTGAAAATCGAGTAATTCCACAAGACGTCTTTTACAATACGGGTGTAGATTATTGCGGACCTTTCTTTGTGAAACAGAGAAAATACTATAACCGATCAAGCGTAAAGATATACGTAGTCGTATTTGTATGCTTATGGTCGAAGGCGATTCATTTAGAAATTGCTGAAGATTTGACCACCGATGCACTTATCGGCGCTCTTTCTCGATTTATTGATCGTCGTGGGAGATGCAAAAATTTGTATTCGGACAATGGCACAAATTTTGTGGGAGCTAATAACCAGCTAAAGGAAGTATACGCCATTCTAAACGCTGACTCTAGCGCAAATAAAATCCATAACACCTTGTCCAAAGAAGGTATTAGTTGGCATTTTATTCCACCACTATTTCCTCACTTTGGAGGGCTATGGGAGGCTGGCGTAAAATCAATGAAAAATCATATGCTCCGTGTAGTTGGTGATAAATTATGTACCGTTGTAGAGTTTCAAACGTTTCTCAGTAGAATCGAAGCAATTTTGAATTCAAGACCAATCTCTTATATTTCACCCGACTCTAACGATCCCCTTCCTATTACTCCTGGTCACTTTCTAATTGGCAAATCTATTATGAGTTTAGCAGAAGAAGATCATCGTGAGGTTCCAATAAATCGATTAACAAACTGGGAATATGTCACTCGTATGAAACGTGATTTCTGGGATAGATGGCATAAAGAGTATATAAGTAGTTTAAATGTGCGAACTAAGTGGTGTACTGGTCAACACTCCATAGGTATTAGAAGTGTTGTGTTATTAAAGGATGACAATCTACCGCCCCTGCAGTGGTCATTAGGCAAGGTTGTTAAGATAGACCCAGGTAAAGATGGAATAATACGGGTAGTAGATGTGCGTATCGGTAAACGAGTCTACACTAGAAATGTGAGAAGTTTAGCTCCATTGCCCAATATCCAGAGCAATTACCAAAATTCGATAAACAGTGTAGTGCAATCCGTTAATCAAACTGAAGATTAAATTACTAGCTAAAGTTGTGTG